>NW_010250648.1:37795-100346 GCF_000690775.1 Eurypyga helias | reverse complement strand
CGGGTCACTGGGAGCTCGGCAGGGCAGGGAGATGACCTGCTGGGTTTTAACCACCCGCTGCAGGAGCTTCCATGGGTAAAGGCACACAGCACATTGAGCTACCAGCCCTGAGCTGACTCAGGAATCCACTCTTCGAGTCAGCAATGGGTTCCTGGCACTGGAAACCACGAACTGGGGCTCTGGGGAATAGAGTGCATCCCAGGAGAGCTGAGCTGGCTTGACCAGGGCTGGGCCTTCCCCTCCCCACCTCATAGGAAGGAGCATTGTGCCCCACTAAAGCCTAAAGGCAGCTCCTGGCTGCACAAGGAGACGCTGCTCAGAAGCCGGATCTCCGTTCAGTTCCACCAGCGCCGGCCGTGCGGAAGAAACCGCGAGGTCAGACTGGAACATGAATGATGAGGCCTTGGGGAGCGAAGCTGAACAGAGCCCCGTGTTTCTGAGCTGACATCTGAAATTCAGCACTGGTTTCTACCTGTTAAGCTCAGCAGTTTGCAAACGTTGACAGAAACGCTATTGAATGTGGATCTCAGTGCTGGCAGATTTTAGATGCCATTATTCAGCCTTTGCATATTTAATTGTGCATTCTTACCATGCCTGTCCACCTGTTCAATCTTCACCTCCCTACCCACATCCCCCACACTACAAATCACCTGATCCGTGTTACTCCACTAATAGGCCAGCTGGTTTCCAACAGCCAGATTTCTACCAGTGCAACTCCAAAAAACCCTGAAAATAGAGTCTGTTCCCTCTGCCAAGCACACGGAGACCTGTTCTGCTTCGTTGTGGTAACAGGCTCCTTCATCCTGCAGGACTTGCAGCAGAACTACAAGGACACTGTGCCTGCCCCAGAAGGAAATGCTCTTCCTGACGAAGTTAACCACTTCCCAGCTTCCCCAGCTGAGTGTCTTTCCCCTGTCCACCACTTTGCGTCTCTGTCTCACACAAACCTGGTGCAGCCGGAGCAGATCTGACGGCAGCACAGGCCCTTTGGCTCTAGGACATTGCACAGATCAACAGTGGCCCCTGGGGTGAGACAAGCGAACCAGACCCTGATGAAAATTCGCTACCCACTAGATGGCTTTTCCCCCTCCTTTATCCTCCTTGCCTGCCTCATTCTCTGTGTTTAAGGTACTTGCCTTTCTGTTTCTTCTCATACAGCTTTAAAATTTTGATTCTTTCTCTTTAGTTTATCTTGGAAGCATTAGCCCTGTCACAGAGGCAGGCATGTGTATTTATACTGCATATATACTACGTATATTCTTTCTTATTAAGAGCCCAGAAGAAAAAAGTTTATTTTCAAAACTTCACATCCAATTCCTCATAAATAGCACAGTTCTTTTTTTCCTCAGCTCTCAGTCTCATAGCTTCCTTCAAACGACTTCCACATCTTCCCCCCCTCGAGGCCTTTTCTCTTTTATCCCTCGCAACACTCATTTCTCATTAACTGTCTCACTTGTATCCTACTTCTTCCCCTCCAGCCTGCTCCCTAACCTGAATCCCAGTTGCTGTTTGACCTCCAACAACTCACAGAAGAAGGAAAAAACTGCACCACGTACCATCACTCACATGGGGACAGGGACAGGCTGAAACCGGATGGGACAAATACTACAATTCCTGATAAATCTCTCAGTTGACTGAACTGAATTCCAAAACATACGGTTCAGTTAGAAATTTCAGTGCTATTAAAGGTGCATCGATTGTACACACAAGCCAACACTTGAGGTCGAGATCCCAGTATAGGCACAGGCAAGCTGAGTGCATGACAGTGGCTCAGCTCACCACTAGAGAAGTTTGAGACTGCTGTTAAGCAATAATCAAAGTTGTTTCCTCAGCAAAAAGGTACTGCTGAACATCTGGGCAATCTCATTGTGCTAGAAAATGGAAAATATTGATTGTTTGCCTCAGCGATGCATTTTGGATGTGATTCTTCTACGATAACACTTCACCATCAGAAACTCACATTCCGCAGTTTATTTTTGCTTGGTTTAGGTACTAATGCTTTTATAGAATTTATGTGCACAAGTCTCTTGAGATTATACTAGATTTTACTGAGGAAATCCAAACCCATTATTTTTAATTAGATTATGTTGCCCATTTGTAACAGTAGCAATTCAATTTTAGGTTAAAAAAAAAAAAATCTAAAAATAATTTGTTGAAAGTTACCACCAGCTTGAACATACCGTCCTGCATTACCTTAATAACTACTTAACTCCTTGCTCTTTGGGGGTTTTTTAATAGATATTCATATGCTACTATTGTAATCCAGTTTTATTGTGTTGTACTTCAGATGGATTTTCTGCTCACAGATAAGAGGATAACAACCCACTGATGGTACCCACTAATGGAATTACTCTGTTAGCTAAAACAGTAAATGCTTGTGCCATAGGTCCAACACACAGGGGTGATTCCCAGGGGTTATCCCATTTCTGTGGCTAGATGCAGAGTACCTTGAAGCAAGGTGCCCAAGGTTAGGGTGGCCTCTTAACTATGTTGTGACCAAAACAAAGCAAAATAGAAGTCAGAAAGCCAGTGCACTTGGCAGAAAGGTCAGCACAGATGTAGCCTGACAAATGGTGTTGCTTTCTTCTGGCAGGCAGAAAAAAAAAAACCTTGTGGCAACAGCAGGAGCAACAGCAGCCCTTGGGGTTAAATTCACTGCAGGGTAACTTCTGTTTTCTGTATGGGACCTGGAGCACTACAGGGATGAGTCAGTGTTTGGATGTTTTACCATTAGCTGCAGGGAGAGCAAGGGCAGGTCTCTAGCTTACCATTGGCAAGCAAAATTTTTGAACTTCCAGGCTTTTTTTTAAAACAAAACAATTAGAGAAATAAAAGGATATGTGAAACGAGGAAAATTTGGTTTTGAAAAGCCTTTGCCACGACCCCAAGCACATTTACTCACCATGTATCACATTCCCAATTAAAAAAAAAAATCTCTAAGTTTCTTAAAAGAGACAGAGAAAGAAAAGGGAAACATTATGTCATTTGATCTAAATGTATTCAAACATATACTGTGGACTTACTGCTGGCCTTTGTAAAGGAAACACTGATGTCATCCTGGCCTGCTTCAGACGCAGCAAAATTTAAATAATAGACTAGTTTAAACTTTTGGGTTATAAAATGATGCTACTTCAGCTCACTTAATACATCTTTTACAGAGCAAGAGAGAATACTGCTTTTAAGCAAATTTGGTTTGTATGACTTGACCAGTTAAAAAAATAAGAGATTTTGAAGCAGATAATGGCTTCCTGTCCATATCTGGCTGAATCACTGAAGGGTAAGCACAGCCACGCAAGTACTGTGTTGGTTAAATACAGCACAAAATTTGAGAGATTTTGGCATGAAAGAAAGTGTACATACGCATATATATAATGTTAGCAGTGATTAAGATCTTGAACTTAACCTAAGTGTTGTGAATCACCCACTAGAGAATCCTTCACATCAATTTTGACCAGAGAAAATGAGAGAGAAGCTCTAGGATCACATGGGTTCGTGCCTTGAATGCCAGAGGGCATTGCAGATTTATGACAACGGTTGTCACCCCATCATGTACAGGGTACTGTGTTATCAGCCTTAGGTGTCTAACTTCATTATCCACCAGTCTTTCTCAGTGTCTTAGCTTTCAGTCATTTACAACCAGAAGGTTTCAGCCTGTCAAACACTCACAGTTACAAATCAAAAGACACACCAAAAATATATTTGTGAAAGACCTAAATAAAAAAGTAATTTCTGAACTGTAAGCTAGCTTTATTAATACAGTTTCTAGCCCTTTTATTAAGTAAACACATCCAGTTCTGCCCCTGAAGTCATACTCACGAAACTAAGGGTTTATAACAGCAATACTAACACTGCATTATCCAATGTAACGCTCTAATAAATAATGATGTATCACGCCAGAAGGGTTTAATTTGAAACAGATGGTCTAAGGAATGGAAACATAAGCAAAGTATTTTGCTGTAATCACTATCCAGGAAACAAAAGGGGATTTGATATTATTGCCTCAAGGATCACACTCCCCCCCCAGTGTTTTTGTCTTAGAAAACAGTAAACTTCTGTTTTGCTAAGGAAGCACTTAGCACTGTTTTGCTAAGGTGCTGCTGAGAGCTCACCACAATGGAACAGAACTCAGGTTTCTCCTCATCCTGATTACAAGTGAGAACTTGCTTTCGCAACAGCGTTTGCTGCTTTTGCAAAGTTCAACTGATCTCTATTTACACCATTTTCTTTACTTGTTTCTGTTTTAGAAAGGAAAATAAATTTGTAGTTGTTACAGACTTGCCAGTATTGCCTTCTGTTGTATTTTATAGCAACAGTCACTGCTAAGCACTTAATATTTAGGCACTACAATCTATGCCCTAAACCCAGCTCTGTTTTTGAGCGCACTGGCAAACCTTCGGAAGACCTGATCTGCAAAATTCACTTTGCAGGAAAAAGAGCGCCCTGCGTGCAAAATCATTTGAGGTACTGTGACGTACATAATTACACAGTTTAGGTGATTTCTAGTTTTAATGATCCATTTCATGCTTTACAAGAAATATAAAGGCAAAATTCTAGCTTCCCCAAAATGGACATCCTTTCCGATCTCTCTGTCAGGAGCTATTTCAGATATTCCCTGCTTTACTTCAGAAAAATCACGCTAGAGATGAGCTTGGCATAGGCTGCCTAAACCCTGCTGTTCCTTTTCTTGGAAACAAGCATTTAAATGCAGTGTTTTCACATACAAGCTGCATGGAGGCTGTGTAGGCAAAACCCTGGGATGAAAGAGTTTTCAGGGAAGTGACGCTAACCACAGGTCTGGAGAACCTGCAAGATAGTCAGCCACATACGTGACATTCTCTGCTGGCGACATGGCAGAAATAGCAGCTGCAGCTCAGATTTAGCTAGACGAGCTTTCCAAACCGCCCCCGTTTCCGAGAGACTAAGGCCCACACCAAGCCTTTATATACATGAATAATCTGTCTGAAGTCAGTGGACCTTGTCAGTATTGTGCCAGTGTTTAAAACCCACACATTTTTCAGGAGAAACAATGAGTTTGACACTTACTTTTCTCAAGTTTGGGGGGTTTGGAGAGGTAGCATTTTTGTATTTCAAGCTTTTCTCTACAATGCTGAAGATATTTTTTCCCCATCTCTAGTGAAAAGCTCAGAAATGCCCATAAGCAGGTGTTGACTTGAGACTTCAGGAGCTTGAGGCCTTAAAAATCCCAAGAATGGTGAGATTAGCCCAAATAGCTTGAGAAGTAAGAAAAGTTATTGAGATATTGAACTCTTCAAACACAGATGGGTGCTTAAGTGTCTTATTAGTCTAGCTAGTAGGCTTGGTATACAGCCAGGAGCTAAGAATTCTTTAATAGCCATTGCTATTCTCTTGACTTGCTGTGTGACAGTAAGAAATTTCAGTAAGAAATGGCCTGAGAGCATTGAGTGCTCTACAGAGACTGTGTCTCTCCTTTCGGACCCTGTGTGGATGAATTTCACACTTCATTCACTGGGTTTATACCTCTAGGCAAAATACCAGTGGAAAGATGAATTTGTCCCAGTGACAGTATTTCTCAAGAAAAAGGGATGTAATGTACATCTGCATGACTGATGAGACACAGAAATAGCCTCGCCTCTGCTGACAGAGATGATGAGCAGAGCATCACTGAGCAGTGCTGCCTCCTGACAGCGTGGTCAAGAGCCATTGCTTCCAAATAAGAGGTGTGAGTACAGTTCTTATGCCTGTTCAGGGTTTATATTTCCCTGAACACAAAATGCAAAGTTTAGGACTGAGGAAACAGGGTCTAATGACAGTTACAACAGTCAGCACCTGGATCCTGTGGAAGTATTCCAAACTTCCATGAGTGTAACTGAGACCTGTCCTACAGTGTAACATGCACACTCCCATAGTCTGAATTTCCTGCCTGGGAGCAGCACATAATAATGATATTTCACCTGAGAGAGGGTTTTTTTTTTTGATCAACAAGTAGAAAATCACAGAGAGCATCTTCTCATATTACAATACTCATTACTACGCGTCATCTCTCTGTCTTATTCCCAACACTAATAATCACAGGACCTAATTATCCCCATTTATAAATAACTTTCTTCAGCGTATCTCTGTCCAACAACGTTTTGGCAGGCATCCTCAGCAGAAGATTTGAAATTATGTCCCTGCCAAAAACTGTTGCTGTTGATGAATCACAGCACACACAATGAAAGGCTGTGGTTGCTTTTATAAAGATCTGTGCACATACACATATATGTATGTGCGCATAGCAACTTGGAAATTGCTATACGTACAGATCAGGAAAAATGGCATGGTGGCTTTTTTGGTTTTATTTTTTCCTCCGTATGATGTTACTGAGCTCATTCAATGAAATTTCTGCTGAGGCATTCATGCATTTACTAGGGAAATTTTAAAGACCCTGAGGTGAAAATTATCCCCCTGCATTGAGCTAGTCTGAGCATCACATTAGTTTAAGTTATCAAAGTCACCACTTGTAGGATTCAAGTGATTAATTTATTCTTGAGCATAGAATTAGGCAGTCACAGAGCATCCAAGGAACTAGGCTTCAAAAATCAACTAATGTCAACCTGGTCTAACAAGAGCATTGCTTTCACATCCCCACGCAGGGCATTGCAGAGTTAATGCTGTGCTAAAGGTTACCTTCGTTGCTTTTCTCTTGGTCCAGTGATAACTGTTTTCACAACGTCCTGAGGCAATTTAATCTACTTCCTTGAAAAAGTTCTGCCTTGTGTTTTCATTCGGCTTTTTGGTAATTTAATTTAGTGCTGTTTCTTGTACTGCAGGAGATACTAATTCCTTGTTTGCTTCCTCCATGGCGTTAATTATGTCATGTACCAGCTTTAAACCAACTGGGTTCAAGAGAGTTTTTGATGGGAGGATGCCCCAGAGAGAAACTCTTTGAAGAGCTTTTCTATCCTACCTAATTTGCCTCTAGCACTTTATTTTTATAACCTGGTGTGATTTACTAGTGACTTTGCTTCAGAAAGTATGAATCTATGAAAATTACTTAGCTGAAATGAACTATGGGTTCATTAGTTAAAATAATTGTTGCTATGAGTAGGAATTTATGCAGAATTATTTTTAAAATATTAGCAAAATTCACATTCAGCAACCATTGCTGTAGCAATGGCTGAAATACACAGTATACATTTTATATAAGTTTTTTTGAATCTGCATTTCAGATCTTCTATAACATTTTATTTCTGCAAAATGAAGAGTAATAACCAATTTACTGTTGCTCCAGACTGAATTTATGTTTTGTAATGAATTTAAGATGTCATATAAAACATAGCTTTTTATATAAACTGGTGTGGAAAAAAATTACAAATGTTTTCTTCTTGCCAACGTCAACAATCTGGGGAGGGGAATTACTTTTACAGTGCTCCACTCTGGCTTCTTTGCGGTGCATCTGACACACGGCATTGAAAAACTGGCTGCTGCTCAGAATTAAAAATTACATTTTATACTAAAAGTGTCCCTCCAAGGTAAGTGCAGGGGAATGTGGAGTTGCCAAAAACTAATGGCTATCCTGTGAGGACAGAGAGCCATTTGAACTTTGCCCTGCCAGCCGGCTTTCAGTCCCCAGCCAAACCTGTTGTAAGATTCTGAAGATTTATGTTATTACTCTGCCTTATACCCCTGCCCTTGTCAAGGTCCTGCCTACATCATAAGCTTCTGTCTTTCTGCAAAATAATGATGGAAATCCATCTGCTGCAGGAAGAAGAGACCTTCTACATACGTAACAGCATGCTGCCTGGCCCCGCCAATCAATCCTTCATGCTGACAGAAACGGGAGGACATTTTTCTTGCCAGCAATAAACCCACCTGCCCTTTGCTCTCTTTTGACACTGCCTATCCCCTTTCATGTCAGCCGAAAATACACCTTTTCCCTTTTTCACTACCTCTGTTTTCTCTCTGACCCGAGCTAGGGACTGTAAGAGTGCCCACTGAAGTTCCACACCTCTGCCACCAAGTACAGTGGCCATATGGTCACCATACAGCTTTGACCAAGCGATGTCCTGTTGCCAACAGATTTCAGGTCTGGCCCCAAGGAATGGCCACATGACCCAACACCGCAAGTCACTTAGCAATTTCAATCCAGAGGATCGCAACTTCTGTGTCATACCAGAATAACAGCTGCCAAGTGTGACGTGGCATTCCCAAGGCCACGGAGTAAGCTGGGGACACAGCTGCCAACACAAACCGTGTCACCGCTTCCCAGGTGTCACCGCTTCCCTCACCCTCACTGCCTGGCAGGTAACACATCCTGATCGCCAAAGAGAAAGACCACAGAAGAGCCCACTGCTTCGAACTGCCCCGGGGTTGAGCTGGGAGGGAACCCAGACGCACTGTACCTACAAGGACACTTTGCAGGCCTCTGCTTCAGGCAGGCGAAGCGTTTCTGGGTGCGTGGGTTGTGTGACGACTCCATCCAACAGCAGGATGCTCAGGTTCCTTCTCGTGGTCACTCTCTGTGGGTATACATATAAATAAACCAAAACCAAGGATAGCACACCCCAGTTCTCTTGTACCCAAAAAGGACTCTCCATCATTTTTGACACAGTGCTGAAATGCAATTCTCCAACATCCAGGGCTTTAGATATATATGAAGAGAGTCTGTACAAATACCTCTAGAACTTGTTTAGAGATCATGAAAGAAGAAATTTCTTTTCAAAAATAAATGAAATACTCCAAGACTGGTATTATAAATTCTGTAAAAATGAGGGAGAAATACAGTAAATTACCATGGTATATTTTCTTTTGAAGGTTTTACAGGTTTTGAAAAATGTAGCTATTCTGTGCCTCACTATTGAGTGGAAATAAATATATTTATTTTTTCCTTTGCATTTAAATAAACTCATGCAAATTACAGTTACATATGCACACACCTGATCTTCCTATCCCTTAAAGCAGGATGTGCTTTCCTGTGTTAAAAATCCCAATTATGAATAATTTCTAACTCTTTCCTGCTCCCTTATCGGAAAGGGAGTACTGAGTAAAAGACCATACTAGCAAAGGAATCATTTTATGCACGGGTAGACAATGCTATTCCTTCTTTGATAATCTTCATGTGCTATGAATACGGTGTTGTAGATAAATAAACATGTATTTCTGTACGACATTAAAACAGACACAGAGATGACAGGAATTAAGAACAGTTTTCTCATGGCAACACAGCAGCTTAGTCCTTGCTCTCAAGAAAAAAATGTAAAAGGCTGTATTTCCTCAGCTGCGACACTCAGCTTTTACTGTGATCTGTCGCAACAGCACACTGCAGCCATCCCCCTTTTTGAGGTCACTCTCAACCTACAGCTATTTCTTTTCCTGTATTTCTGCTCAGTAATTTTAGCTATTATTATGTATATACACAACTATTCCAATACGCAGGCAGGGAAGAACGGAATTGCTTAAGGCAATGAAGCATATGTTCTCTTGGAATGAGGATAGTGCTGTGTGGGTATTATGCAGAGGGTTTGGATTATACAGAAATATGCAGGAGGTCAAGGGAAGGATCAAGGCAGAAATGTCTTTCATATATTTATTAAAACAGCTTTCCACAGTCAGTGTGAAAGACCAAGACTACTGCCAGCAACACCCATCACACAAACACCTAAAAACTTCCTCCCCAAGAACATGACCTGAAACACTGCTTTCATTTGAGATTAAATATGCCCCAAATCAGCCCTATGGCTCCTGGATACCTATGGATGTGTCTGCTTGGCTCCAGCTACACGGCTGATCACAGAATGATAGGGTTTGAGCCTCTCACAAACACCACATTTCGAGGTCAGAAAGCCACATCCCATCTAACACGGAGCGAGGAGGCACGGAAAGGTGTACGAGTCAGCAGCAATTTGTAGTGGAGCCAGGAACTGGTGCCAGAATGAAGCCCATTCCTGTGCCTTAAGTGTAGACCATGTTTCTAGCTGAACATCTAACTGGTACATCTCTCCATCTAACTGTGGCATCTCTTAACATGAATCGTAACACTGGGAAACTGCCAACATGACAGCAGTGCAAAGCACGTGCATTTTGACATAGAAGATTGTGACCAACAACAGAGCAGTTTGTCTGTATTATTTCATAGTGTGCCTGAAAAATTAGTCATAACGTCATAACCAAGTACCACATATATGTAACTACTTACTTCCCTGTTTTTAAGGCTTATTTTAGATATCTTTCAATAAGGGCTGATACCAAGGCCAGATGGATTCATAATATTCAGGCTGCAAAAATAGGATCATGCTGTTACTCACTGAATTTAGTCAGACACTGCAGTTTCTACAAGGTGAGTTTTTCCTAAGAAAAAGTAGCATTGGTTTGTATTTATAAAAAAACCCAAACAACCAACAAAAACCCTTTCACCATCTGTTCAAATGACTGTACAAGAGAAAAAGCTGACAGTGAAGCTGAATTCCGCAAAGCACCTGTGCCCAGGACTAGAACCGTATTATAATGCATTACATGAGCTTCCACAGTCATCTCTGATCCAAAGATCCCCATGTGCTCTGCACCTACATAAGGCAGGGAAGTGGACTTTGCAGCTGGCACACTTGGAGCCATCCACCTCATATCCGTTGAAGCGGTGAATGTGGGAAGAAATCACTGCCCAGGAGACCCTTACCCACACACTGCATGAAAGAACAAGCCAGAAGGTAGACAAGCACCATGTTGCTGCTTCACTACTAAACCGAAATTCCCCCGTGCTGCCTGCCACTCAAAAACGCCTACGTGAAGACTATTTAACTAAGTTCTCTGTAGTAAGGGCAGAAGCTCCATTAAAAATAGAGTTGGCCCAAAAATGGGATGTGTTTATGAAATTCCACTTTCCCCTTTGTCCCTTGTTGTGGGAAGAAACATGACAGGTATTTGATTTGCTCCAAGTTAGAGGCTTGAAGAAGTTCTAATGTCAGTGAACCACAGCAGTGAGCTAATTCCTGCAGATGCCGCTCCCAAAGGCATACTGAATAGCATGAAGCTCCATTAATATTAAAGGAAAAACTACCATTAATTTTAGGGGAGCTAAGATTTCAGTGTGAGCTAGGCATGGCACTCATGAGCTTGACGTATTACTGTGCCACTCTGCAAAGAGGAATTCTCATGTTCATCTCAGGTATTCAAGGCTTGTGAATTTGGTGTTGAGTCCCCCTTGCTGACTATGTGTAATGACACGATTTATTGAACCAAGCTCACGGGCACTGGTTCCAAAACAATGGGGCTTCATTTGTATGGAAGGCTACTTGTTCCCTTGAAGAGTTCCAGGCATTGCCCCTTCTCCAGCTAATCAGACATAACCTCCCCATCATTTTTTTCAGTTACCATGGTGTTCAGTGGGAGGGTTTCACACAGACAACACAACTACATCCTTCAAAATCCTGTTCTTACTCCACATCGAAGAAATAGATGGACAGTAGAAGCTCCACGTGGAGGCTAGGAGTTTACAGGTATGATATAAATTTTAGAAGGTCCTCATGGATTTTACATGGCAGATACTTCAATAAGTCTGCTGACAGGAAGGTTTTTGAATTACTTGTACTTGTAAAATTGTTCTATTTCAGAAAGAGGATATTTTTTAAAATACAAGACTTACCTGTGGTACCTCTATTATTCTAAAATACAACTAAACTCCTAGAAAAGCTCATGAACTGGCAGAATCTGCTGCATAAGTTATGCTGTGCACTTCTGCCACGTAACCTGATCAAACCGGCCTATGCCCAGGAAATAAGGAATTGCTTTGATTGGTGAGGACTGGACAGGCAGTATCTTAACAGCCTAAAAATATTGGTAAACTTCAGCATTGCCCACAGTGCTCACTTAGCTTCATACGCTGTCCATGTCCAGCCAGATATATTCTAGATCTAATACCATATGGAAGGGCTATGTCAGTGCTTTATATTCCTTGCAAATAAATGGCAAAATAGCCATCTGGAAAATCCACACAAGGGATGCATGTATAAATGGTGAACGGCACCACAGCATGAAATAATTTGTAAGGGAAAGGAAACATGAATAATCTTCCTTACAGACATGAGAGTCTCTTCACAGAAGCCACTTTTCTCCTCTAGGTAAGATCCACTGTCTGAAGCTTTGCCAAAGTCCCTGTTCCATATCCAGCTAGAGTCATGAGTACTGCATCCCTGTTGGCAGAAAAAACCCAAACAAAACACTTTGTGGGAAGGAATCATTTTGCCCATTTGAAAGAATTGGTGAAATACCATCAATGCCAGGATGGAAGGATTCTTGTTGTCAGGGCCAAGAGCCAGTTTTATCAAGGCCATTTGTTTGAGGCAATTTCTGATGGTTTGTCTAAGATCTCAGCTTCCCCCAAAAGCCCATCCCCTCCTCCCGCACCTCTCCTTCACAGGTCTGAGCATTGGGGGGCTCTCAGGAATCCCATGTGCTCTTACATATTCTCCACTTTCTCCAAGCTTCCATCACGGCTTTCCCTCCTCTGAATATCCCTTAAAATGGAGGGTTTACCTACCAGTCTTCCATGGCCTGGAACATAACCACTGGCAGGAACACTGCTTCCAGTCTATTTTATTTGCTTATGTTTCAGTATGTATTTTTGGGTTTGTATTTTGCTGCTGATACAACCATTTTTTTCCTATCAACACAGATCAGTCCCATTTAAAATACATCAGATAGGGACACCTGTAACTAATTTTACTTGAATATATGTACACAGTTATATATACATTATATACATATAGGCATTATATATATACACACACACACATATATAAGGCACTGTAAAATATACCATCGCTTCTCTAGGACTGCTTTTAATCTGTAGAAGTAGATCGTATTTCTTCATATAATTTGAAATGTCTAACCAAGACATTTTTTAAATGTTTCAGGGTTACAAAGATATCAGCTGTGAAATAAGCCTTACTTTAGAATTCATGTTATTGTGACAAGATGAACAAAACCTATTTTGACAGTAATTCTAATCCCTTTATTATATAACTGCTCCTCTCTTAAAAGATACGTTCAGCTGTATAAATCGTTTCCTTTGTCTCTCCTTATTATGTTCCAAAATGTGAACTGAAACTTGTCCTGCAGAATAAAAAATAACAATAATGGAGAAATGAATACAAACTTGGATAATTTATCCATTACGTAGAGGGGATTGTTGTAAGACTGCTTTAAGTCAAGATGTCTTTAAATTAAATGTACTAAACCAGATCATGAACTTATATAATTCTGTTTGATGTAGCCAACATCAATGAAGCCTGGTGATTATGTTTTTGGCCATTTCATATAGAGTCTCTGCCATGCGAAGACATGACAGCATACAAATATGACTGGCATTTATAATGAACATGCTTGAATGGATCTTTGCTTAATGTAATTAGCCTATATATGCAAATGATGGCATCAGAAATCGTGCAGCAGCTGCTGTTAGGAGGGCTTGGCAACTGTGTGTTATAAGTCGGTCTTGCAGATCAAACAGATGTATTTTCAAAGACTAAAACCAGATAGAAAGATGAAGATATAGATGAAAAATTGTGCCTCTTTGGAATGTATAAATCCCAAAGATATCCTGGATAGAACATTTCAACAAATACCAATATAATATTTTTTCCGCAGTTAGTCTGTAGCAATGATTCTCAGTTGTGCCAGACCAGAGGATCCCTATTAACCTCTCACTTTAATAAAAAAACACCATAGAAAACTTCAGTTAGTGTTGTTTCATGGACCACTTGTGGCCTCAGAAGCATGATCCATCGGTCACCATTAAGAAACACTTTTAAAGATACAGCGTATTTTCTACTCTACCATAAGCACCTTGAAAATGAGACTTAACCTGCAATCACTGTCAGTATTCCGTCACCTGCAGATTTTGCACTGGAAGTGGCTGTTCCAGTTCTACTGTTTCAGTTCACGTTTTGCACAGGTGGAAGTGAAAAAGCGCAGCGCACCATGAACCATCTCGGCAAAAAAATGCATCTGAGGCGTAACTCATCGGGTAAAACCAGACACTGTGAAATACTGAAGTGACTCAAAGGTTTAAAAAATATATATGTATTACGAGAGCCACAAAAAAGGTTACAGACAGAGCTCCACAAAGCCTGCACGGATACATTCCAACAATTCAAGGTGGCAGAACAGGTGAAATACAGACCATAAAAACGGTTCGACATTAACTTTCCAGACTGTCAGAGACAGCAACCTTGACCCCATCTTTCCCACACAAAAAAAATACTGAATATATCTATATATATATCTATATATATCTATATCTCTAGTCTGGACCACAGATATAGTCCAAAGAAAACCACATTGCAATTTCCACATTAGGCTTATAGGAGAATAGGCATCATCTGAGGAACATCCATTGTAACGCCCATGAGGTGATTATCTCAGGCCAAGTTGACATAACATTATGCTTGGTTAGCAATTTTAGAACAGCAACACAACACAGTTCATTTGCTGCACATGGCTACTAACACATAGCTCTGTGCAGCCCTTAGAGCTGACTTTAACCAAACGAAGTAGTTACATTTGTTTCGTTTAAAAAGAAAATGCAAATGTAAGATATTAGGGCAGTTCCTTCTATTACCTTTCTTGAAAATTCAAGACTTGAAGACTTCTTTAACGTACTTGCTTACAGACACATTTTGAGACTGTATTAATGATCTTCAGGAAAATACGCCACCCTGAGGCTTTTTCCCTTGTTCAGGTTATGTCTGCATCCAGTTTTGACATAGGGGGCCAAATGCTGGTTGTATATCAGTGCAGTATTTGGCCCAGAGTTTCAAAGTCTTTGCTATTCAGACTTTCCTATGAGGTCAACAAACAAAGTAGTAAAAAAAAATATTAAGGCTTCAAGTAAAAATATTTCCTTTCTCTCCCACCCATGTAGTAAGGTACATGTAATTTCATAATACTCAATATATTATACAATTAAAGATACAGAGATCCAACTTTTCAAGGCAGATTGTACTACAATGAAAACCTGGAGGCTTAATGGGAGTGTATGAACAGGGAACAAACAGATAATAAAATGCAATACGCAATGAAAACTGATGCATAAACTAAAGAAAAACTATTGCTGTTTTTTAAATAAGTAATACAGTCCACAGCTAAAACTAAAAACACGCTGAAAAGATTTAAGACTTCTGAAACATGAAATAAACATGACAAAAATAAAGAAGCTACTTTACAAGATGTATTAACCTGTTCTGGATTTTCACGGCCGATCCCCACCTACTGTAAATTAGCATCACTTAAATGAGCTTTGACGGAGACACACCAATTTACACAAGCTGAAGATTTGGCCTGCAGTGTCTGTAAAAACTGAGACTATCTAGGCAGAACCACCTTACTGCTAATCTGTAAACTGCTTGAAGAATTATACTTGGATTGCTGGATTCTACTGAAAAATCAAACTTAATAAATAGGTCCCCAGTTCCGCAATAGGAGCTACGGAAGCAGACACTTACATTTATGAGAAAATAGCTGCAGATTCAGTGCCCTGGATGGAAATGAGGCTGGATTTGATGCATGCAATCTTCTGTTAACAGTTCTGCTTAGATTATTCTTTCAGAAGATTTGAATAATTTACTCCAGGTTACGTGCACTGAATAATATGCAAACCTCAAAAGGAAAAAAAAAAAAAAAAAGATGACTTTGGTACCATTGTAAACCTATTGACAAGTCGAACATCTCTCAACCGTGGGCAAAACTACTCACAAAATATGTAATCCTTACACTTGAACCTGTAATGACACAGCGCATTCTTTCCTCCCTTACCCATTGTGAACTATGTCAAAATAACCCTGGATATTAGTGCTTTATACACACAATACTGTGTTTAGTCTTACTGAGAAATTCTCTCATGAACTAATGTAGTTAACTTCAAAGGCTCTTGGGCCCTTCAAGTTCCTCAGTAGCTTTTTCATTTATAAATGCAGGAGAGAGAACGATCAAAGTGGAGCACCACTGGGATGCAAATCTCAAATATTACATTGGTGCAAATTTTCAGCCTTGTTTGCATGAATTTCATGTACGTATCCAAAGATACATGATAAAATGTGCCCTTGCCTAGCTCCCTAGCCCAGATTCAGTGTGATAAATACCCTCTCTTGTTCAGGGTTTACGTACGGCATACATGATACTTTAAAAACAAGTAAGTCTTGTGATACTCTATGCACCAGAGTGAATTCCAGTCCTTGAGGAAATACTGCATCTTCCTGAGGAGTTAACATCAGGGTAGAGTTGCAGATTAGAAACAGTTAATGATGGAAGAAATCTATAAGGCCATCTGGTCTAGCCCCTTACCTGTGCAGGTTCTCCTCATACAGAAATTTTTGTAATGACTGGTCCAAATATAGTTTAACTGTCCTAAATAGTTAGTCTCCAATACTCTGCCTTGGAAGACTATTCCACTTCCTCTCCCCTCTCTTTTCTGTCTCCTTCTAAACGTAGACCGTTGCTTACCAGTGACAACCGATTGATCTACCTTTGGTCTTACATCTTTTAACTAATGTGTTTATAAAATTATCACACTCAATTTTCACTTCATTGCTTAGCCAGTGACATGTTTTTAGCCCTTTAAATCTTCTCATCAGCCAGCCCGTCCAGTCTTTTAATATATATTGCTCCATCTGTACCTGATCCAGTTTGCCTGCATCTTTCTGGTACTGTGGTGCCTCCAACTAAAGACAATGTTCTACATGCCAGTGAGCAAATCTGCATAGAAAGACTATTGCTTCTCTGCTCTGCAATGTCCCTACAGTCGGCATTTAAATTATCATCAAGGCAATAAAATGCAAACTGATTTCTAGTTTCACTCTCTCATGACTTTGGCCTATAGCAGCTGCATTGCTTTCCAGGTTTCTCCCTACAGGCAACAGAGAGCATTACACAGAGAGATGATTAACTTTCTTACATTCTCTTCAACCTTCCTCTCTAAAAAATCATGTGATATACAAGGGACATAATAAGCATCTATTGCAGCAGATGTCAAGATTTATCAAATCAAAATAGAAATTTTAACGCAAAACTGAGGTCAATATTTGCCTTCTGGAATAATTAATTTCAACATACATGAAAACAAGTGAGATGTTATCAACACATTCTGAATTGCTACCAAATATCTGGAGAGCTCTCCATTATAGTCAAGGACTGAAAAGGATTCAACCCCTTGAAACAAATATCCTGAAAAATGATGGATTTAGCACTCTAGTCAAAACTATTCATCAGGAGAACCAGGTGGTAAGTCGGGGTTTTGTATGCTGTCTCCATGATAAATAATAATTTTTAGTGGCTTTGGCAACAGTCGCTCAGGATGTTCTTAATTGTACACAAGATCTGGCTAGTTAGCATTGGTCCAGATCTCAGTACTTTTGACTTCTGAGGTGGTAACTGAATGGGAAGGAAAAGGGGATAAGGAATGGAGAAAAGAAAAAAAAATTCTATTTGTCCCAAAATTAGCTTTACCAGAGTCCTCACATTTGTGACAAAAGGCATGTAACCATTTCTTGTTTTTATAGTAAAGTTGTCTTTAAATCCAACAAAGTAAAAGTAGTTTTCTGAACACAAGAAAAGGAAACCTCAGAATGTTAAATAGATTTGATTGATATTATTTTTTAAAAGTTGTTCCCCAGGGGAAGAAATCCAAACGGAAAATCCTTTGTCTAACAGTACTGAAGACCAGAGGGAATGTGCTAGTATTTAGGCAGACAGAAAATCTGTATCCTTTAGATGTACGCTTGGCTCAGTTACACACACTGTAAATTCAACAGATCATGATAACCTTGCTGCAGGATTACAGAGACGGCACCAGGGCAAGGCAGTAAACCATGTTATTGCCTAAATCCAACAGGTAATAAGGAGGGTGCAGGGAAAGCAGCTGATGGCTGTTTAAAATATGTTCCCATCCAAACATTTCCTTTTGTATCTGCTTGGTTTTGTTTCTGAGTCAGAGAAGCCTTTGAAAACCAGAGGGAGCAAGAGGTCAGAGTGGAAGATCCTTACTGGGGTTGTGGTCCTTTTCCAAGAGAGACGAACACGCGCACGCTCACACGCACACACACAACTTCACACGCAGGGAGGCGAATGGCAGACAGCAAGAAGCTGTTGCTATCCTTTCTCCTGCTCCCATCCGAGACCGAGGAGCCAGGAGGTTCTTGAAGACGACATGGCATTTGTGGCCCAAGTGCCCTTGCCTTGCTCCTTCCCAGGAAAAGGAACCTGACCGACAATGCCTGGGGGACACAGAGCAGTTCTCACACACTCAAGACTGCCCAGCACAGGGAGCCTGCTTTCCGTGTCAGTAGGAAAACAGCAGCTGGGCCCTCTGACTCCTGCTGGACACTTCGCAGGCCAGAAGAACTTAGAAGGGGCATGGGAAAAACTGAATGATCCTGGACGGATCGTACTTTTTCACAGCACAACTGGCACACAGCGGGTTTGCTGGACAGATGGATGCACGCACAATGGCTTCAGCGCTCTCTTGCATGAAAGACACCCGCTCTGTGGTTGTGGCGTTCGGTTGTAGCCAGTTCCCGCCTGTCGGCTCAGGAAGAGTCTGATGGACTGTACAATTTTATTCCCTCAAGAATAAGGCTGCAGCTGGTTTTTGGCCAAAAGAGAAAGATGAAAACAGAACAAACCCAAAGCAAGAAAAGGAGAGTGGCCAGCTGCTGCTGCTCCTTCTTTGTTGTTATTTGAGTCTTCACAGTGCTCCTAGCTTCATGGCTGGCTGAGTGGATGGCTCTTTATTTTTAATTAATTTTATTTTACACTGAAATTTCATAGGTTGTTCCACCAACTCCAGACACCTTCTTAACATTTGAGTGTCTAGCAGGGCTGACAGGCGTCCCCTGGGAACTTGATGTTGAACCCAACCTGGATATTCCTTTTGGCTGTCCATTTATTTTACTGTGAGGTGTCTTCATCTGCATGTCATCCCTGCATCAAAAGAAGTATCAAAAGACACAACGTTAGTGACCACACTGTGACAGCAGAATGGCTTCATTCAGGATAAACAATTATCCCTGTTACCCTGAGTCCCAGTGTTGCAAAATACTCAAGCATGGGAGCAACCTGGTTGAAGCCAATATACTTGATGAAAAGCCACTGAAATGAGAGAATTCATGTGGCCATTAGGTGAGTGGATCAGACCCCAGTAATATCTGTTCATTTAATTACTTGCTTAAGTGCTTTGTTGAACCAAACTAATTGCATCTGTATTTGTAGGACACAGAAGGGGTCAACTGTTGTCACTGTTGATCTTAAGCTAAACTGTTTCTTACAATCAGAAATAAAATACTCAGAGAAAACCACTTCCTAGTTAAATATACAGTTAAAATTATGTTGCTTATCTCTGAAGGACATAAGAGCTGAAGCGTAAGACTTCTTTATGACAGAAGACACAAACTGAATTGTCAGGAAGCACTCTAGGTTGTCTGTAATTAAAGACCATATTCCGGATGGACTCTTTAAAATAATTTCCTTTCTTATGACCTACTGCCAGGGAGCACGAACACCAGGCTTTCCTCAAAAGATCTTTTAAATCTAGGCCACTACACACTAAAGCTTAATGTGTCTCTTCCCCAAGACTAAGAAAGTAATTGGATAAAAGCCAACCAAAGAACTGTTCTGGAAGTGCCAGCACAACTGGGGTCTGCTGTATTCTCACACTTTCCTCCTGCAGAGTGGATGTCTGCTTGGCTTTGCCGCAGTGTGAAGTTTAAGACTGGCTCATGCCAGCAGCAGTGACCAGGGCCTGAAATACCCTCTAGGAGGAAACACTTGCTGTCTGCCTGCAACCCAAGGTAGCCTGAGCTATTTCAGACCACCCTGACTTTTTCTGGAGGCCTGAGGGTTTGATAGATTAACTGTATTCAAAAGGCAATTTCTTTCTTTACACGTGTCTGCAAAACAAAATATCCTAGACTTTTACACAGCTCTTGATAGGCTCAGAATAGCTCCAAAACTATAATCACTTTTTATGTGGCAACCTGGCCTCCTGAATGTTAGATCTTCCACCAGTGGACAAATCATCTTAACAACTACGGTTCATTTGAAAACACTGAGGAAAAACTTGCTGGCGCTAAACATTAGATCACAATAAGAGTTCTCCCACATTTCAATAACTTTCTCCAAAATGCTGGATAATGCTGGAGTGAGAAACCTGGGACCTTAATCAGAGGACAGCATAGTGCAGTAAGTGCCAGGTGCAAAGAAAACCTAGATGTTTCTGATGAGCCCTCCAGGCCCCAACAAGGCTGAAATACTGCATCCTCGGTGGAATCATGTAGCTCTTTTCAGACTTTCCATGCCAAGGCCTACAGGCTCCTGAAGGACAAGAAAGATAAGCACATGCAGAAGCTGCAGCTGAGGATCTTGCTCAACTGTCACTTACTCAGGCTCTCAGCACAGCAAATCCTCTCTTTCCCCACACCTCATCACAGAGAAAGAGACAGAGAAGCCCTAAGGTAATGGCAAGATCATCTGTGCTTCTGTCACCTGTTCTGTATCATGGGACGCTCAGCACAGCTAAATACACAGCTCTCTGTGCACAGTTTCCATGCAGGGCACGCTTGCATGTGCTATGATCCCAGCTTTGCCTCTGTGTCCAAGCAATGGTGGGGTCCGGCCTCCCTTTGGCTACAAACTAGAACAGCTCCATCTTTTTGTGCATAACAGGAGGGATAATCTGCCTTGTATCTTGCAAATGATTATTCAATTCAGTGAAGACACTAAATCCCTGTGTCTTCTATAACATAACTGACCACCTGAAGTTCAAGCTGCAGCAAATGTGCAAACATTTTGTTAAGATGAGTTCGCTATGAGGGTGTCACAGAACTGAAGAGCACCCAGAAACCTCCCACCCTCGCTGGCCTACTGCAGATTGTGTTATCTGGGTCATGCCTCCAGTGAAGGGCTCTGCACTTGCTTGCAAACAGGTTCACTTTGCTAAGCAGCACCTGAAGCAGTACTTACCTTTGTGCTCCCACTGATTGCACCTCTGTAATTTCCACAGTGTTTACAAACGAGACAGCCTTCGGGCCTCCATAAGAGGGTGACCTAGGCATCCCTGTGGGAGACGACGGGACGTGGTGGCCCGGGGATTTGTAGGAGCCATTGCTGACCCGTCCCTGTAGTGCTTGATGGGACTGGACATTATTATTGGCTAAATCAGCTTGCAGAGAGGTGGTGGAAGTCCTTGGTGCTCTTGTCATTGCACTTGAGAGTGAAGACACTGAGGACTGCAGTATAGGGTTCCTTGTGCTAAAACTGGCAGCAGTCATCAGATTGTCTCTAGATCCGTATCTCATTGCCATGCTGCGTGGGTCTTCAGAGAGCGTGCTGACTTGCTGAAGGCTGTAGGAGCTAGGGGTGTCATAGACACCCGAGTCTGCAAACACTGAATCTGGGTGTGAGTGGAGGAGCTTCTCCCTCTCTTCCATCTCTTTCCTCTCCTGGATGGATGCCATGATGGTTTTGGAAAGGTTATCATAGCGGACTGGGGAGGGGTCTCGCTGATGAGGAGCTGGACTCCCGAGCACTGGGCTGAAGCTCTGCGGTGGTTGGCGCTGCAGCTCAGTCCCCCGCAGGTGGCACATTTTGGCTGATAGATATGGGGAGTGGTACCCAACAGAACTGACCGCAGAATGGGCGATGCACTTCCTCCCCGAGGGCGACATGGGGTTTAGCAAGCTGTCATATGAAAGACTCCCATTTCTGTTAGACAGGGAATTGGGAGAAAAGATGCTTTTGTAAGGGGTGGAAGCCACACCTTCTGACTTTATTGGATGAAGGGGTACTTTGTCTGTCCCTCTCCTGCCAGCAGATTTCAGGCTCAGAGACCGTGAATTGATGGCAAAGGAATCTATCTGGAGTGGGGAAGACTGATAGGTCTTGTGGAGGGAGCTCTTTCGGTAGCTGGGGATGTCCAAGCTGGGTTCAGACTGGTAATCCAGGCTCCTGCCATCCTCTTCTATCAGAGCCCCTTGACTGTGTCCCTCCTGCATGGTAATCTAAAACACAGGTGATATCAGAATCAGAAGCCAATGATATATAAGTACAGGTTTGCTCTCCATGCTGAGTACACGGGAAGAAAAGAGCTGGAGGTCTTCTCTCAGGCTCTCAAACAGATTCATTATAAGGAACCTCCTAACTCTGTTCAGCATATGGATAAGCACCTTAGAAGTAAGGAGAAGTTATTAATAATAAGTGCTAAATAATATTGACAGTAATAAATACATCAATATATGGACACTGAGAAGACAGATGAAAGACGACCTAAACTAAGACTCAAGTCTCAGTCAAGGTAAATCAGATTGTAATCTGATAATACTGCCCTTGGAAAAAACACTTCACTTCTAGTTTTCTACAAACAGTTGAGGGATGTCTGGTTTTTTGTGCTGAGTCAGAAATACTTTAGACTTCATTTCAGCACACTGGGGACCAGCACACTCTTACCCACTTTATTCAGAGCTATGAATATTCAGTAATTCTGGATTTCTGGTCATAGGTCTCCAAAATTAAGCATCTAAGCTTAATTAAAGCAGAGAGGCTCCTTCCCACCATTTAGAACAAAATGAAGCAATTTTCTGTCTTTTTATTGCCTGTGTAGGAGAGAGTGGCCACATCAGAGAAGGAAACATAGGCCATAAATTATTTATGTGCATTGAAAACATATAAGGCTTCACTTTGTTTTACTCTATGAAAGACTGCTTACAGTTCTGTTCACTTAAAGTGCCATTCTGTGCTAAGCAAATAATTTTTGCTGTTATTTCTAAGGAAGATTATGCACAGTAAGTTGGCTATATTGGCTCTGCAAAAAAAAGAATTATTGTCAATCACATATTTAATCAGAAATGCAGTTAATGCAGTTTGTTCTTTATCTAATTTCTTTTAAAGGAAAATTATCCCAGTAAGTGTAACTGGCAAAAATCTGTTTTATTCTAAATTTTTCTTCAAGTTTTTTTCTTTGAGCTAGAAGACAGGGAAATATGCAAAACAGCTCACTATCTTCTAGAGCATGGTACTAAATTTGGCCTTCTCTGGAAAAAGGAGACCAAGTGACAGCCTGTAAAGGAGGAGGAGAGGACAATGATGTAGCTTATAACTGTATTTGTGCTACTTGTCCTTGTGCCCCAATCCTTCTTTCCTAACAGCTTTCACTGCTCAAAAGTGGAATTACATTGACAAGCTGAAGAACTGATAGAGAAGAGACAACACGATATTCCTCACACCAGCTAGCCTGTTTCCCTCTGCAACTTACACTTAGATATGGCTTGGCAGACAAATACACGCTAGCCTATCAGCTTGCCAAGTGAATGCACTTTTATAACATTCCCACTCGAGTACTAGAAAGTTGTGACTACTATAAAATTGAGCAAGTCCACAAAGCTGATTGTATGCAAACCAGTCAGCCTGTAGTAATAACACCTTCCTAGGTTAGGACTGAAACAGCAACCCTCAGGGTGAAGATGCGGTACCCTGTTACCATTTCATAGCACTGCCCAGTCTTCTGGCCTAATCAAAACCTATACTGTATCCATATGGCAGCTGTGTCTATGTGCTGAATGAATGGTGCTCTGAATTTTGGCATCATGAGCCAAAATACTCAAAACTACTAGCTGATGCCTGTAAATAAAGTATTTTGAATTGGATGTCAAGCTATTTTTCATGTAATAAAGTGACGATGATAGGATATTAAAACTTTTTTGATACAGTGATCACACTGTTGTTCTTATGTTCCCTTTCATAAGCCAATCTTTTCTTCATTAAGTGGACAAATCCAGAGAATAAGATTTACAATTACTGCAGTAAGGCTAAAACCCAAACGTCATAGCAGCTGCAATTCCACCATCTATCATCATCTTTCTTTCCAAAACATGAAGGACACTAGAAAAGTTTTCTTCACCATTTAAGGAACATTGTCTTATTCCAGTGTTGCTGCAGTCTAGTACATATCTCTACCATATTTCCCTTTCCTTACTTGTATCACGCCCTTCTTGTTATTGCAGGGGTGGCACTGGAGGACCTGATGAAATTAATCGTAAGAAAACTGCACTCTGTGTGGTATGCATGTTTTAAGGTACCTCTACTCCTGTGTGAAGACTTGGATACATATTGCAAATGCACAAATTAGACCAGTGATTTTCAAACTGCTGTTCTCAGGTCCTGGGAGGCCAAGGAATACGTGCAACAAATCCATGAGAGAGAAGTGAGAAATCAAGCCTATAAGCAGTGGGCTTAGTTTTGCACTCTGCTTCCAAAGGAAACAGTCTATACTTTTTCAAAACTCCTAAGCAAAAGAGGAAACAGTAAAAATTCCAGAGCAAGTCTCTCTAATTGTTTGGACCTCAGTTTTCTTCATAGGAGGAAATGATGCCAAGTGTTAAGAAGCTTTTTTTTTTTAACATACAACCTAAATGCACTGCGAAGGTGCTAAGGAAGGTCAAACATAAGGAACCTTCCATTAACTTCAACCAAATATCTGTTGGGATGCTTTAAAAGTTCTTTCTGTTTTGCAAGCTGACATCTTACGGAATCACTGAGCATGTTGTCTGTTGGCTGAAGGGTTTGATCCAGAAAAGCGCTAAGCATGCCCAGCTCCATCTGAAGTGAATACGAGTTGGCATCTATGTCAGGAGAAGCCAACGGGAGGTGACACTTCTCAGCATCTCAGGATCAGGCCGAGACCCTGGAAAAGCAGCAGTGCACGCCTGTCAGCAGGACAGACGTGTCGAGCTCAGCAGAGGAAAGCTGCGAAAGGAGACATGTTTTCATAAAGAGCATAGTGAAAATATACGCTATCGCACAACAATGCCAAGTGTTGTTATTTACTTTTACACTCTCACATTCACTACAGCCCTGCGGGGAATTTACCCTCAGCTCCATGTTGCCTGTCGTCAGCTGGGAGCAGATTCTCCCAGGCTCACTCACCTGCTCAGCTGTCGCATGGTAGTGGACTTTAGGATTGTTGCTGAAAGCTGGTCGATACTTGTACATGGCAGGTGTGGGAGGACTGATAAGTTTGGGTGAAAGGCCACCTTCTGTAAAAGAAAAGAACCCAAAACTTTCTATTAAAATGTGTGGAGACAATGCTATCATCCCCAATTCCTTGCTATCCACGGTCCTCTGCAAACAGATCTGTTCTGGAAAGAATAAATCTTGCAGTACTTTTGTACTGAATTCCACCAAAACCAATAGGCCCCAATATGTGTAAATAACAGTACACTGCTGCCAGATGAGCCAGCTAAAGTGACTAAGAAACAAGGTATAATATATTAAGTGGAGTGAGTAGTGATTTTCCCATAATTTGAAAAACTAGACATTTGGGTTGAATTCAGCTACTCGTTTTGTCTGATTGAGGGTTTTTTTAATAGCATGAAAGCTTTAACTTCATATTTTTATAAATGAAATAATTCAGTTTGTAATTTCATGCTAATATTTCTGATTCCTTAGTTCAAAATGACATTTTTCATTTTAAAATTGACAAAAAATTTAAGAAGGGGTTTAAAATGGTTTAAAGACTTTGAGAAACTGATATGCAAAATCCAAGGTAGGCTTGAATGAACCACTTCAAAATTACTTTTCTCTCCCTTTCCTGCTGTTTATTCTCCTAGATCAGAACTCCTTTAAGCAGAAAAAAAACCCTTCACACAGATCCCATTACTGTTTTGAAAGAATACCAGAAGCCTTTCAAAAGAGGCTGGAATATTTTCTTACAAATAAAAATAAAACACTGATCATGCAACTCTACCTTCACTGGTCCCCAGCTGCCCTTTTAGCTCAGAGTACTTGCTTGGATCTCCTTTGGGTGGGAGAGGTGGTTGCACATCCATACTTTTATCCTCCAGACCTTCCAGGCTAATTTTAGACTGAAAACAACCAAAGAATCAATCATTACCCACAACTTGGTCAAATAACAGCACGTGTCAGCATGGTGGATGTACAACAGAACAAGAACTACCTACACCTATGACAAGTGTGATTTAAGATCCACTGCAGACAAGGACAGTCATGTGTAAAATCAGCATTATCCTAAGAAGCCAGTATAATTTTAAATGCACTACCCTAGTCTACTTGGCATGCTAAATAACATCATCATCACTCTAGTTAATACGTGGTAGAAGACAATGATTTATTCTAGCATTTTGCAGCAACTTTCCAGGCAGTTCGCTCCAAGTTAACTATCCAAAGTGTGTAACAAGTAACTATCCACAAAAACCTTGCAAGGTGGCTTCTTTTGAATCCACAGCTTTTTATATAACTAAACAAATCTTTCTCTCTATTTGATGCCATGAGAAAGTGAAAAAAGGAAGAGGAAAGAAGAGAATTCAGCTTCTGAGTTGAAGTTGATTCCCTTTCACTGCTCCACAAGCCTTCCTGCAGTCTGGAAGCTCAAGACCTTCTCTGAATTAGCTGACCTGGTGGTACAAAGGTTCCTGCCCAGTGTTAGGTTCATAGAAATTAATATGAGCACCAAAAAGCAGCAACTCTTTGGACAGAAATTAACTATTGTAAAGAACAGCCACCTCTTCAAAAAGATGCTCAGAGGCATTCTATTACAGAGCTGCAAAAAGGGCTGTTATTGAACCCGAGTTACTTTCAGAGGACGAAGTACACGACAAGTAGTCAACTTCTATCATTTTCTCAAAAAATGCATCATCGCAAAGTGATTTTCAATGACAAACTCATTCCTAGGCTTGATAATGCTCAATCCATACTCTTCAAAAGCACTGCTAACTGCTGCCTTACCTTGCTCCGGTTGAGGTTGGCTTGGATCCCATTGTCACTGATCTTCACTGTGATCTGGCGCTCAGATAAATCAGGTCTGAGGAAAGGAGGCTTCACACTTACAGCTTGCTTTTTCTTGGGCTCAACTACGTACCTGATTAATTGTTCAACAGTCATCATTAAAATAAACATAATAACAAGGCATAGAGACAAGAAAATCTTCCTCCTTCCAGAGTATGATTTAAGAATGTGTCAAAATCTAAATAAACAAAGTCCATTTATTTCAATGGATGTAATAATTACAAAGAAATAAAAACATCACTTTTTTTTTTTTTAGTGAACGAAAGGAGAGGATGCATTAAAAACCCAAGCAATTTTTGAAGCACTGATGGACAGAAGAGAGAGAGAGGCTTACCACCAACGGGAGCGATTTACTAGATCTTAACTAGCTAACATGAAACAGCTTCCCTGCGGTGGAAGACGGTGACGGGGGGAATAAGATCCAGCACATGGGGAGTTAACATGGAGAAGATGATGTGCTGTCAGTTCTAGCTTATCACCCCATGACTTGTTTCTGTATCATGTTTAGAGTGTTAAAACGAATGGAGGTAAAAGGAACAGACAGTTCTATAGGAAGCAACAAATCTAAAGGGAAATAGCTGACTTTAGATTTCAAATTTATTTCCAGTGGATCAGAAATCTGTAAGGGCAGGGGCTGTACAATGCATAAATATCAACACACACACAAGCTTCCCCTGTTTTATATAGTGAATAGGACATTCTAGTAGTGATGGCTCAGTGGCTTTCAACATACAGGACAATTTGAACAGGTCTTCACAAAACACAAACATTATGCTTGCTGAAAGTCTGAGAACAGCCATGATGATAGTAGTCACACCCCTCTCTTAACAGCAGTGTCTCCCAAATTCTGATATCTGGCTCTCTTAGAGTATCTTGACCTCACTTTCATGTTTTGTTAAGTTTGAGAAGCAGCCATTCCAGTGTCTTCACTTTAACACAAGTAACAGTCTTTTAGGACTTATTTGTTGCATAGCAAAGGGGGGAAAAAAAGGGCCAATAATAGCGTCAGGGTCCAGAATTGTTCAACAACCTGAAAAGGCTGAAATAAGTCTTGTTGTAGTATGATTATTACATGTTTGCATGCTGGACAGCTCAACACCCAGGATATTTATACTCCATCTGATCTATTGCATTAAAATCCTGATTTCAAAATGTGAAACGATAAATCCATTTTTCCAAAAATAGAAGGCCATAAATAAAATCCCAAGTTCCATGATGTAGACCTCATTGAAAATCTGTTTTATCATAATGAAAGTGCCAGTGAGATTGAAAACCACAGCAGCCTTAAATTAAATTTACATCTTAGGGAGAAAGGGTGATTTTAGATTCCTTCCTTTTCTCCAGCAGACTAGAATACCCAGAGATTGACTGTACAGTGCAAAAGTCATGTTAGGAATATGGTAACATATGGAAACTTACCTTGTTACTGAAACCCACTGGATAAACAAGTTGGTGAAGCAAGGGTATAGTATTTTGGTATAATCTGACATGCTCATTCCAAATAAACATTTTTGGGATGAGGGTTATAAATTACATGAAGAAAGCAACTGCTTGGACAGGTTACAGCCATGCCACAGGGAAGCAGCTACCCCAGAGCTCCGCCTTCAGGAACGTATTGCTTTACTTCCCTGTTATTTTATCAGTGGCCTTTCAATTGTGAGCCCAACCAAGCATATCTTCTTCCTATGTCCCAACAACTACTCTACCTCCCTCATTCCCAGTTGAGAGCGTTTCTCTTACCTGGGAGCCAAGGGGCTGCAGAGCACATGTTCCACATTTCCACAGCATCCTCGGGTGAAAGGATTTACTCCTCCACGGAATTTGCCTGTCACCTGGAAACATATTCAGGGCAGTGCTGAAGCCTCTGGTTGTGTAAAAGTCATCATCCAACCCTCAGAAAGCCAAGAATGAGTATGCCTTGCTCTGACCCTACTGTCCTTCCCAACCAGACTGTTTTTCTTTGAACGCTGCACTTCCTCTCTCCTGCTCTAACCGCCATCAGCTGCTCCTAGCTAGGAGGCACACCAAGTAAAGATCCCTTCCCAAAAGGGCAGTGAGCTCAAGGTGACTGGGTTTCAAAGTGGTCAGGTTCACCTCTCCATGCTGCTCCTGCATTAGATTTGTGCCTTCTGTCAGCCAGACATCCTGCTTTGGTCCCTTTCATTCCCCTGTCACTTCCACTCCTCTGCTTTGGCAAGTCCCCTCCAAACAAACAGGAAAGTCAATTCAACATTCACAGTGTTGGATGAGAGCAATGTTTCCTCTCCGTCAGGATTCCATCCCTAGCGGCAATCAGTACGAACCGCTGCCTTATGTGGGAGGGTGCCAGGAACTCCCTGGTGATTATTACAATGTTTGCTTGGAAATGAGCTAGTTTAAGAAAAGCCAAGCCTCATTAGACTGCCGGGATCCATTCAAAGCTTCATAAGCATTATAAAGGGTTTGTACTCTACAGGCAGATACTTGAAAGTAACCATATGGGGATAAATACCAATAATGCTAGGGAGATTAATAGTGGTTGCCATTAAAAGCATTACTGTTGCTGTTTGCAAGTAATGCATTTTAATCAACTCATAGTTCTGATCTAGCAACAAGTTCAGAGAGTACCAGAAATACTTTAATTACTTGCACATAAAATAATGACGATTAAATGATTTTGCAATATATCATGCTTGCCTCTTTGATATAACATAAAACTCTTTAAAAGGCCAAGAGAGAAATGTTGGAAGTTCTGAGTGTTAGAAATGTACCCTGATGACTAAAACATGGGCCTGGGACATTTGCCACATCTGCATTCAATCCTGGGCTTAAGCTGACTTGTGCCAGATGCTGGCAAAGCACTTCATATCGCTGTGCCCATCTTCTCAAACACAATATGAAAATATAATTTCTCTAACTCACAGATTACATTGCTAATTATATCAATTTGGTTTCTAAAGTAGTTTGAAATCCACTGATAGAAAGCAGTCTCAGAAGGAAGGGTATTTATTTACTCTATTGAGAAACTAAAAATACCAGGATATGAGCAGATGTTGGGTTAGGGGTTATTTTGATTCCATAAAAGACTTTCAGATGCAGTCAGAAAGCTGACAAACATCTAAACTTGGCCAATATGCACTCCTAAATCAGTCTGCTTACTGTGAATGCTCAAAACCTACAAACTTCGGCATGAACAAATACCAAAAATTTACAGTAAAACACCAAAAATGTCCGTACCACTGGCCTATAAAATGTGCTGGGAAAAGAGGACAAGGGTAGCTGAGCATACTGTAACTGGAAAGCAGACAGCAGATAACTAAGAGTGTGAGAAAAGAGAATCAGTACTGAGACTGCAGGAGAAAAGTGGATGTTTTACACCAGTGGCAAAGCCAGGAGCAGATCTCATATCCATCACTCCTGGTCTGGTGCTCTAATTACTTAGATATGCTTCCTTTGCAAGGGACCTGAAAGCTGGGAACATTCGTCCTCCAGTTACAGACAGGCAGTACACATGACTAAACAGAAATTAAGACCAGATTATATTTAATTTTCAGAAAATGGCATGAGTAATCTCAAGTGATTTGGGAGTTCAGGTGACCAAGCTAGGATGCACTTTCCAATATTTATTTCAAACAAGCTGAATGCAAAATTATCAAACTTCTTAAATATTATTGCAGGCACAAACACAAGAAGTTACTTTTTTTTTTTAATTTAAATTTTTCCTTCCTCCTCAGCCTAAAATGTGCATAGACAGTTTCCATCACTGCACAAAGACAAGCCCATGATTTGCGCTATGAGACCCAAATGCTCTGGGTTTGATGCTACTATTGTTAGAACTATCGAAGCTAATACTTGACCAAAATCGATTTGAAAATTAAGAATAGCTGATTCCAAGGAGGACAGAGAAAAGCATTTAAAGATCTACAGCAATGGTAAGCCTGCTTTTTTCACACACTATGTTAGGCAGCAATTCAGAATGACCTCAGATTCTTGCTTATATAAACCTCCCACACTAGTGTGGATAAAAGTTGTCACTGTCTCTTGTGGGCTCGGAGACAACTGCACCCCATTTTACGAAAGCTTGGCCTCATACGGATGTCTTCAACTCTGCCAGTCTGCACGGCAGTTATCAGAGCTACATACACAGGAGGCCATCAGCCTGCAGGGCAGCCAGAAGAGCACACGGCTCAGCACGAGCTAGAGAGCACCCATACATGCAAGAAAATGCATTTGAACAAAAAAGTGAAGAAGTAGTATGACGTGGGAAAAAGAGTGAAAAAAAACCCAGATGCATGAGGGGTGCTTTGGAGCTGGAGCTGGGAAAGGGTAAAGCTCTGGAACGCACACAATTAGCCTTGGGAAGAAAGTCGAAAATGCTGTGTGCAGCTGACTGGCACGCTGCATGACCCAGTGTCAAGCCTGCTAATGGAGCTACCCCTTAGGGATGGCAGGGACACGCTACCGACCCCATGGCTAGACCTCTATCACCTGTGTCATGCTATTGATACGCACACGCCTCTAGGTCTGGACTGCCCACCTAGGGGCTGTGGATTATATACATTTGGGTACTGCAGGGAACTAAACTTTTACAGGCTGTGTGGCACAAGTTGTCGTATTGGCACTTTAATTTTAATCTTTTCCTTTCTTTTATTCAATCTCATGGTTTGTTCAGTCTGAATCATAAAGTTTGAACTCCTGGGGTTGACAGTACTCACCACATAAAATCTATTTCAAGGCCATGAATAGATTTTAAATGGTAAATAAGCCTGGGATGATCCTTTGTGGTTAGAAGGGAGAAATCTTTGCTTGTAGTGCATTCAAGAAAAAAATCTTAAAATAAAAATCTAGGCAATCTTCCTAGATCTTCACGAAAGCTCCAGTGTTACTGCTAAGATTTGGACCACTTTTTGCTTTACCCAAGCTGACTGGCTGACTTTCCTTCCCACCTCCACACCTTAGCCACAAGCACAGAGAAAGGATTGCTTCTTACCTGTTCATTCGTTGTGCGCCCTCGGGCCACTAAAACAATATGGAAACCAGTGAGACCAATGACTGGAATAAAGAATAACCCAGCCACACACATGACAGCCATTCTGTATCCAGGAGTTAAAGAAACTGGGATGAGTGAATATGGAAAAAGGTGCTATGAAGGAGGGGGAAAGGAAAAGGAGAAAAAAGTGCTTGGAAATAGGGAGGGTGTCCCTCACCTTTAATTAGGTCTAACTAAATTTTATCTCAAAGTTAAGTCCATCTGCTCCTAGCCTGGGTCCTTATCCTTGAGATGGTTGAAAAATAGTAAGAACTCACTGATTCTAGCTCTAACCTTCTTGTAAAGACTGCACTAACCTAGCAACAGGGGTAGCACCCCTCAGAGCCAGCGGTTCATGTATTACACTGGCACGCAGAGGGAATGCTTCCAGGGCAAACTCAGCTTTAAAATAAAGTAAGAGAGTTTTAAATACAATAAGTAGTACCCAGCAGTTTAGAGTCACACCCAACTGGAAGTAAAAAGAAGCAGCATATTCTTCTGCTGGGTTGTCATGGGAAAGACAGAGATAAGACAATAGTTGTAAGGGTATAGTTTTGGGTGTAATTGATGGTTACACAGGTAAGATGGGTACAGAGGAAAACTGCACTAAGCATTTACAGGGGAAGAGCAGTGGGGGATCAGAAGAGAAGTAGATCTCTACCAGTTCCAGGAAGACAAACCTTCAGATGCATTCTTTCACATTTTCCTCAAGGCCACCTTGAGTCTTGAAAGACCAGAAAGAAGGATACGTAATAGTAGTATGAGCTGCGCCCAGTTTTTCCATATGGTTTAGTACGAAGATGAGACCAAAGGTGAATACTCCAACCATGTGTGTACTTAAGGACAGCAAGAAGAGAAAAAAATAGCGGTAGTTCCTCCGTCCTATGCAATTGTTGACCCACGGGCAGTGATGGTCAAAATCCTTGTAAAGAAAGGGAGAGATGGGGAACAATATCCAAACAGTAAAATGAAAAACATTGTCTCAGGGATAAATCTGAACCATCATCACATAAAATGATATCAGACTAATTCTGCAGCTTTACAACATGCTAGACTCTCATTATAAGGCTCTTCTTAGGAGCAAGTGGTTTCTGTATATATGGATGGAGAGGTACTTGAGTATTTACAGGTTTTGAAGAGAGGATATAAAAAAACCCCAAACCAGGCTATTTATCTGCTAACAGCAGAAGCGCTGATTTTTTAGCATCCTTAGCATAAGGAGTCAATTACAGTGAAGTTGTTATAACCTAAAATGCTTTGAAGATGCAATACTGCTGCAGAATTCTCTGTCCCACATTTGTGATACGTAGCTGAATGAACCCACTTTAAAGAATGGACATCATGAAAAGTACTTTTTTACCAAGCAGGTCCCCAGAGAAAAGCAACAGCTGGATAAGACACAGGCAAAGTTCTGCATGTGTTCATTAACAGTTATGAAGCATGAAACAAACATTTGTCTCAGTCCAAAGTTCAAAGTCCCCCCTAAAGTCAGATCCCTTTTAACAGGAGTCGTAATAATGAGGGCAAGCCACAGACACCTCTCCAGTGCCTTTATGCAGTTTTATAATCCACTGTCTTCAATAGGATTATTCTTGACATGAAGACAAGATCAGTTGCGAGAAATAAACCCTTCTTATTCCTGTGTTCTTCAGAACGGATATTACACACTCATTGCATCAACAAATGAATTGTTTATTCTTTGTTTCATGGTAATGCTATTTTAAAACATTCCTTAATGATAAGAAAGGGTTTTTTTAATTTATTTTTAAGTTTTGCACAATGTATTTGCCAAAAAATTTACAAAATACATGAAAATGGTGCTTTCTCAAAGCACATTAGCAAATGACAGAGGCAATTTAATAAAGATCATTTCAGGCTATATCTGAAATGCTGACATAGCATGTGTCTATTATGCAAATCTGGTTGTATGTAGCTAAAAATATCTACGGATTATGAAACTATGTAAGTACCCACTGCAAATACTTCAGTAAAGAAAACAAAACACTTTTGTCACAGATTAATTTTTAGGTCCCTCTGGTCAAAGCAGCTTTAGCTTTTAACTGATTTAATTTCTGCAAGTGTTGTTGGCTTTTGCTGTTTGTTCATTTTTATCAAATTAGACCAGAAGTTTTACATTTGGGAAAATAATTTTTTTTTGCACATTCTAGACTGAAAGTGAAAAGATGTGAATTACAACCCTGAATGGGTTCCACATGGAAAAGCCAGTAGAGCCGCTCCTATCACTGTCTCCAAGCTCTTCTAGAAGAGACAGGTGAGTGGAAAATAAGCATCACCAGAATCAATCAAGGATGCTGTTTAAGACAATGATTTATTGAGTCAGAAGTCATTAATGCTTTTTGCCTATATTCCTCCACAGAAGTCATAATTTAATTATACAAGCAGAACTTCAGACTACCACCAGAATAGTAAGGAACATTCAACTGATCTGACCATCAATAAAACTTCTGGAGAGCTGGGCAGTCACCTGGAGTTGTGCTATTTTATTTAGGTTATTTTGGATTCTTTCCCATTTTTATTTCTGCTGCAGAACTGAATCCCATGGAGGCCTTACAGCAGCATGAAATTGCAAGTGTTTATACCAGTGAGTTTTGAGCAACCATTTTGTGAGAAAACTTCATTTGTTGAAAATGAATTTTCATGCTGATCCGCTGGGGAGGGCAGAAGATAGAAACTCCATGGGACAACTGAGAATTTACCATCATCTAAAAAATCCTCAGCATCTAGAAGTAGTGAAAACATTTATTTTTTAAAACTAGGAATATACAACTCAGGTTTTCTACAAAAAACCCCAGCTCTATTCAACAATTCACAGCTGTCAAAAGAAACCGTGTGATGCAACTTATGAATAGCTGTGGCTATTGCCCTCTATCCAGGGACCTTGGCAGCTCCCTACTCCCCATCTTCCCAAGTCCCATATCCTTTTAAGGCCTTCCACAATTGGGACAGCCTTGTCCTATTTATTGATGGTTACTAGGCTCAGCACTGCTTCCAGATAATTATAACTTAGATATATAGTGCCCTGAAGGAGAAAATGACTGACACAAGATAAACCCAGACAGCCTTTCTCTCACATGTAACTGTGCTGCTTTCTTTGGGACTATTCCCTTGCTTATGGCAAAGAGGATTAGGACAAAGATGGTGTATACAGCATTCCAACTGACTCTGGTATTTTTTAACTTTCTGATTAGTAATTCCTTTCATTTTAATGGCACAGCTGAATATATTTTAGACATATTAAAGATTTCATCTTTCTATTGAAAAAAAAAAATAGACCTTGCAGCAGAAATGATCCTTAAGAAGCGGAATTTTTAGCTCAGCAATAAAAAATTCCCCCTGGCAATACACTGCTGTGGATATAGCACTCTGTACTTATAAGTCTGGGAGATGTTTATAGCCCAAAAGCACATCTTACTGTTTGGGAGTTATGTTCTAAAAATCCTGTGTGCCTCACCAAGACCCTAGGGCTATCGAGAAACATGAAAGTCTCATAATTCAGAGTGATCAACATTAGAAACATGAACCAAGTTCATGCTTTGAGCCGGGGTGTTGAAACAAACACAGAGTCCTTCCACTGACTGGAGAACCACTTGCTGAATTCTGAGTTTGGCTTTCTTGAAGGTGACATACCATTCTAGCCTCTCTGCGTGTCTACTAATGTAGGCACCAGTTTGTTTCAAATTAAATGATGAGCCCTAAGCTCACGCATGACAAGCTACAATGGTTCACCCTGAATTTTCTGCTCTCCTGAACTCTGCCTCTGCATCAACTCTTCAATTCACCCCCTTCTTACATTCATGATCCCTTAGCCACTTCAAGGAAGACATAGCCAGGATTATAAACTTTCATTCTAATTATCACTGGCAACAAAACTGACATCAAACATTATCGCATATGTAACATACATCACAACAGAGGGCTGTGTTTCAAATGGTACTAACTAGCAGGAGTCCAACAATAAGCCTACAGTTGGGAACTTCCAAGAACTGAAATACTGGAAGAGATACCCAACTACATGTTCCTTCATCACTGAGGCAGAGCCAACAGATCATTTAATCAGAACCATTACCTCAACGCAGTTGTCACAGACACTGCAGTGAGAGCAGCGTGGAGGACGGTAGAAGTGGCAGGTGGCACACCATTTCATCCGTACTTGGATTCCTTTAATCTCCACATTCTTGTAGAGTGGAGCTCGGAAGTCATCGTCTTTATCTTCATCTTCATCTGCTGCTCAATGCAAAACTAAAAGTTAGTGGAAAAAACAGAGGGTAACAACAAAAGGGCTAATCCAGACACTGCACTGGATACAGGTGCACTGCAGGTGCTCCTGGGCTTGTCAGAGAAACAACAGAGTGGTGGAAGTGATGGACTGTCAGAACAGGTTGTCCGGGCTGCAGAATACTTCAGCGATCAGGGCTCATTTTAGCACCTCCCATAGAAATGCTGTGCAGCCTTACTCACCAGCCCCTGGACAAAGAGAGCTGTTTGTGTCCTATTTTAGCCAGCATTTACAACCCAAACGAATAAGATGAGCTGCAGACTAGAGTCAAAGAGGGGATAGAAATCACCCAAGCCCCTGCTGTGAGTTCTGCTGCATGCATTTGGGATTAATTCAATGATAGCCTATCGGCACAGAAAGTGAAAAAAAATTACATTGACAAATATTAGAAGGTTGTGCTAGCTCAAACCCCAAAAATCAACCCAGATGACCGTACGTGACCATGATTTGTTCAGCACTCTAGCGTCAGCCCACAATATCCCAAAGAGCTGTTGCTCCAGTGGGTCTGATGCCACAGTGAGATATACCGTTCTGAAGCAATTTGTGTGCCTGTGAAAAATCTTTGCATCAGTGCTTACTTCTTTATAGCATATCCCATGCTCACCTCTTCATAGCATATCCAGAATGCTCTTGCTTTAGTAACGGTACATAACTGGGAAGATCTCACCTCTCAAAGTCAGCATGGTCTATTGATCTGAGCACAGGACCAGGAGTCAGGAAGTCCTGTATTCTAATTTCCTCACTCTGTGACCTTGAGCTAGTCATTTAGCCTCTCTTTGCCATTAGTAAGATGAGGATGACAATATCGCAGTCATCTTATTAGGGACAACTTGGAGGGCAGATGGTTTATCATCTCAGCTAAGTGCTGCCCTGTTTAAGAGAAGAGGGCACTTAAAGGTAAATACACAAAATAGAAGCCAGTCTATAATAGACAAATATATATTGGGAAGAAAAGGAAAAAAATGAGGATGATGTTTAAGGAAGTCCATCTTTTATTCTAGATTCCTGTGATCTTTATTTGTTTCCTTTTGACAGAGAAAATCTAAGAAGTTCACATCTATTTAACACCTGGTTAAACATTATAGTGCAGCTGGCACTGGTTGACTGGCTCCAAATTAAGTGGAATTTGATAATATCGTCCCAGCGGAGCATCAATCACTGTCATTTAGTTCTATATTAAATCTTCTCTAGATGTGTTATCATGATCCGATTTCCATTGACTTCAGAGGGAGGTTCTCCCTTCGCTTAGATGAGCCTGGGGTCTGGCTCAGCTACAGCATTTACCTTGCAAAAATGTTCTCTGGATTAACATTTGTGCATGGAAGCAGAGTGCTGTACTGGCACCATTTTCTACAACTTTCCTTCATAACTCATCAGTGGGGAGAGAGCTAGACTCTAAATCTCTTAGGCCATTCTATAAATACAATCTGTAGGTTCTTCAATAGTATTATAAACTATCCCATGCTGTATAATACACGTGGGCAGATGAAAAAAAGGCACTAGAACAGTCAAACCATTTAAGCTTTTGTAAAAGAACTGACAATGCAGACAAAAAGTCTGTCCATGGTATATACCGACATGCCAATGAACACATTAGTCTTGCAGAATTGCACACCTTTGAAGAGTTTGTATAAAATAGATTCACATCAAAAATACTGGAAGCCAGCTTGTAGTTGGTATCTATAATTAGCCAGCAATGAACACTGCCAGACTCAACCCAGTTTGTAACTCACATTTCTCAAGGTATCCCCAATTTCAGTGATTTCCTACTTCTTTTCCTTCTCATTCATTTTGGTGTGTTACTGGCAATTCACACAGAGCCAATCCTGATTCATACCAGAAACATTCAGAGAGCCAACAAATTAAAAAATCATTCCAAAATGAGTAATGGATCTGGGAATTTGATTCAGGCACTCTTCAACAATACAAGAAGGCTAGCTTCCACCCATAGCCCAAGTTCTATCTGTCTGACAACCTGTAAGCTCACAGCATATAGCTAGAAATGTGCTTATTTCCAGCTTTCAGTGATCTGAGCAGAAGAATACATTGGCAGAGGAATGTATCTTACTAAACAGATTCTCATACTCTGATTCACTGACACAGGGCAGCCAAGTTTCGTGTTTTTATAACATATCTTGTGATTTTTGGGCTTCCTTAAGGGAATCATGTGATTTCATTACAATCTCAGCTTTTGTGTTGCTTATTTGTTGTTTTGGTTTTGAAGTAAATTTGTAACTATCAGAAATATGCTAAGAAGCTTGAAAATCAAGAAGAATAAACCTGATTTCAATAACAGAAAGCAAATAGATCTATTGTATATTCATTTTAAATCACTCCTACAATTTCTGAACTCCTTGCGCTGGCAGCTCTGCGGGCGGCGTGGGGTGGTGATAGCTTTTTTCACATGTACACTTGTGATCTGAAATAACATCTGCTCCTCTTTCCTCCCAGCACTGGTATTTATAGGCTTCTTCATCTTTTCCTTATCAGTTTGCTTCCTTCACACATTTAAACTCCTACTCCACCACTTTCTTCCAGAAAAACTTCCATAACTTTTCACATCCTTTCCCTGCTCCTCTTGCTCCAGCCTCTTCCAGACCAAGCACATAGAGAGCATGGCATATAAGGCCAAGGCCACAAATTAAGAGAAGGAGACAGAGGAAAGGCAAGCTGTAGGAAACTCCTCCTCTTCCTGCTTTGCTCCCGACTCCCTTGTGTTAAGTGAGACAGGAAGGGCAGGAAAGCGACGAGAAAGTTTCAAAGTTTCTATGGGATCTCCCTGTCTGCTTCTCCTTTAACTGCAAAGTCCAAAATAAAAAAACTGCTTACAAGAGGTAAGTTAAAGAAGTGCAATGGAAGATATGAATTTACAATACACTCAGTACTGATCACTTACAGGGCATGGTGAGCATCTGGCTGCAGGCTCTGGTCTGAGGGGACTACATTTCACAAAGATATTAGAATCCTAGACTGAGATTTTCAAAACTGAACAACTTTATTCCAGCTCTCCTCCTACCGAAGGCAAAGAGCAGGGATGCTTTCGATAACCTCACGCTCAGAGCATGTTGCTGCACTGCTATCTCTGCTGAGACTGGAGGAACTAAAAAGCCCAGGAACCTTGTTAAAAGCTCTACGTGCTTAAGCTCTTTTGAAAATCTCACTAGTACCTATCTGTACCTTTAAGCACCTATACACTGCATCGCTGAATCTTGCACAAATGACTGAATCTTGCCTTTGCCTTAGTTTTGCCTTTACATACAATTATTTCCTTAACTGGAGTGCTGCAACACTTTACCAAGGGTTCAAAAGCTTCAGCTGAAAGGGATGGCAGACAGATGGTCATCATTAGACCCTGCCACCTGGAGAAACCTGGCACTTGCTACTCAGGGAAGCCAGCAGGACAGGGACCTTCTTCTTGTCAGGTAGCAATTCAAAATAGATCTTGAGTTCAATGAATAGAGGTGAGAAAGCACAGCTTGCAGAAAACACAGATCCATTGGTTTAGCAAGACTGCTTAGAGCAGTCTCTGCTGCAAACTGCATGTGAATAATTATTGGAAGACGGATAAAATTAGGTGATAATTCTCTCATTAGGATGTGTTAAAAGAGATAGCTGCACTGTGGTTCCTATTACAAAAGCTGAGCCATCTTTATTGTATTTAATCAGCCATGAATCAGTACTAATTTAAGCAGGCATATCTTTCTAAATGTATAAATTTTTAGACATTCTAAGGCAAGCCTTAATTGTTATCTTTTTTAGCTTTTGCATTTGTTTTACGGTTTTTTTAGAGGTTTGGTTTGACGCAGCCATTTCAGAAAGTTCAGTGTCTCCCCTCCACCATGCTCTGGTACCCACTGTGAAGACAGTGACTTAAATCCAATGTGCCAGCATGACACAGGGGATGGCAATCGCAATCACGTCAGTCAGGAGAGCTACTCAAGGAGAACAGTTCTACACAACCCTGTGCCCTTGACTGCCAGTCTGAGCAAGTGCAAGGACACCTGACACCTCAGAGATGGAGAGTATCCAGCATTTCCTACAATCCCACCTCTACTGCCAGCTGTCCTAAATAAATAAATAAATAAATAAAGGTCTACGAGAAAGAATACCAGGAAAAAAAATGGGGAAAAAAAGGTGTATTTGGATACCTGACACCTCCTTTGGCTTTGGTTTTCAAATCCCCTCCCCCCAACCCAACAGTCCCATTCTCTGTTACCTCGTGGGAAAACTCCAGGATCCATGAATGTTGCCATGCTGAAGTTTGCCAGTACAAACAAGAACACGAGCCCATTGTACACTGGGATGGCTGGGGAGATGGCTTTTGTCAACCAGGGGCACCTGTGGAGAAGAAAAATTGTAGGTAAGGGCTCTTTCAGCTGTAACACATAGTTTCTTCCCATTCACAGAAAGGCGTAGTCTCAGACCCTCCCCACCAGCCACGCAGCAAGGCTGAATTTGCAATTTAACAACAGAAATTTCCACAGAGCCAGTTTCAGTGATCTAAAGTACACCGCAGACACGCTTTGTAAAGCTGCTTTGTTCACAGCACAGAAAGCACCGATTGTTCACATGGCTCATGGGGCTTTGCAACCCCATTGCCTCATTTGCAACCTGGCATTTTGCTTCTCTATGTAAAAGCTTCATCCCAATGTTGCATTTCTGTTTACTTTCTACATAACCTTGTTGCAGTTGGTGTTACTTGTAATTTTCACTGCTGTAAAGCAGAAGAGGATTCTTACCCACTGATGGCGGCAGCAGGTACGAAGAGAAGCACACTCACTTCTCACTACGCTTCCCTGAGTGGTTTTCTACTCCAAATAACACTCCGAGTCAACACTACAAAACCTCTCCTTGGGGGAAAGCTGAGTCAGACTGAGCATGGGCTCTGCAGGTGTCAGCAGAACGTAAGAATGCACCATCAAAAAGAAAGTGGATGGCATCTGCCATGTGAACGTTTTTCAGAAACAACGTGAAGGATTGCTGCCCACCCAGCAGACGTAACTGAGAGGAACTAAAGATAAAAGGCGAAGGAGAAAAGGCAGGAGACTGCGGATGGAGAAATGCCTGCTTGTTATAGGAAAACTGTTCCAGCTGCAAAGAAAAATTCCCACTAGCAGTGGAGGGCAGGACCAAGGCAGAAAACAGCCTGTCTTACAGGCAAGTTTACCCACCAGAAAGCTGTGTTTATTCACTCAGCCATTTACAGCCTCTCTACAGCTTATCTCTAAACACTAGACCAAATCTCCTTTTCGGTTCTGCATAAAGAGCTTTGGTGTTACAGGGTTGCTGAGGGGAAAAATCTGATCTCCTGAACCTTGCAAATCTAAATAAGGAACAATGTGGGTCAATGAAAAAAGTGAGACACCTTGAGTGGCTCCTTAGGTTTCCACCTGCCTTGCCAGCCAGTGATTCCCCCAAAGCTGCAGAGCAGACATTCAGCTGCAACACCTTGCCACCATTAACATAACTCTTACATCAACCACATATTCTGGATTGTATTTTGTCTGAATTACATCTATAGTTGAATCTGGTTGTCTGCCATTCTGTGGAGGAAAAGGAAAAACAACAACAAACAACCAATCTTCTCCCAAATCTAATTCACACTGCTTTTGCTACCAATATGCTGTTGAAGGGACACTTAAACACACTCTTGTGGTGAGCATTAGAAGGGCACCATGTTTTCTCCTCTCGTTTCTTTGTGAGCAGGCAGGAAGAGATTGTTTTGCACTTCCCTTCTCTTCACAGCTAGGCTTTTAACATTGCACTGCTGCTAAGTGCTTTTAAAATGTCCCTTCCTTGTGTGTGCTTCAATCAGCCTGGCTGAGAGTGAGTAAAAGATGGACAAATCCTACCCAGGGTGAATAGACTGTAAAGCCGAGAACAAGATATGTCTGTGGCCAGGGCTGGCTAGGGGGGAAGGAAAAAATAAATCTTCTTACTTGAGTAAGGATGCTTTGCTATAGCCCACAGAGGGGGAGCAGAAGCATGGGGTTTCTCCTGGGACTGGTCTTGGCAGGAAAAGGGCCAGGAAATGAAGAACTATTAGGAGAACAGTAAAGGGCTGAGAGCTTATTGGAGAAGAGATGAAATTCTCTGTGTTTCTCCTGCATCTGGGATCTCACCCAAGTGGTTGTGGAGCTTCGGTAAAGGAGCAGGTCTTGTAGAAAAGACAGCTGATGGAGATGAAGTACCTCAGACAGACCCAGCAGAAGACAGCTTGACTCCATGAGGTACCCCAAGACTCTTAGGTTTCCCAGGAGGTGGAATTTCAACACGCAGCAAGGTCATACCGACTCACTGCCATGCTCAGTTCTCCTCAAAGCAGCTGCCAATGACTGAAAATCAAGGCAAGGCAGAAGTTCCTCACTTACCATGAAACGTGCCACAGTGACCTTGCCAAGCAAGCTGCAGGCTGTCACTAACAACAGCTTCTGCCAGATCCTTTGTAGGAAAGCAAAAGCAGTTTTTTAAAAGAAATTTTTAAAAGAAATTTTTTTTAAAAGAAATAAGCAGTTATAGAATGGATTCTACCCAGGGTAGGATTCTTCCCTCTAAATTATAGAAAAATTAGGTTCAGTAATGGGCATGACTGACTTCATTCCTTCCCATGAAGAAATTGCCTACACAAAGAAAGATTATGAAGTTACCCATTGCTTGTCAAGCATAGAGGAGAGATTTCCTTGGCAGCAAAGTCAAGTAAGTTGGCAAATCAAGGCACAGGAAACCCTTTCTTACAGATAACTAGTTACTCAGAACAAGATTATAATGAGACTGTCTCAGATGATTAATGTAAGCATTTGTTAACATTCTCATTTGTGATTTACTTTCTCATGTTCCCAACAAATCCATCAAAATACTAGGAAAAACTTTAGCCATAAGCTAAACTGAACAGCTCATTTAATGGGTAAACATTATATCTGAAAATACTTCATGGAAGTTGAAATAAAGGATAGAGTGAGTCACTGCACATATTAGCCAGAAGGTCTGTTCACAATCCTTCCATTTTTTCTTCCCAGAATCTTTATGCAGCATCACAGATCACATAAAATTAGATGGGCCGAAAGGGGCCTCATCTGTAAACTAGGCTGACCGATAAAACCAGATGTGGAGATAAAGTCCTGCCTCATACCTGTAAAAAGGTCTGAAAAATAAAAGTGCTACTAGGATTCCCCCAAAATTATGCATCCTCCTTGTCCCCTAATGCACACATAATTTGAGGCAAAGTAACAGAAATTCTAATCCAGGTCTGGCAGGTTGTTTTATCACTAATGCATCATGCAAAGTCTGGCTTCTGACCCTCCGTAATCTCTGCTAGAGAAGGAAGCTGAAAAAATTATTTGAGCAGGACCTGTAGTGAGTTTTCTTCTTACTCTGTGCATAACCTCTCTCCAGAAGATCTGCTTCCAGCAGCAATAACACCAATCTAATGGACCAATCAAGCTGAACTTTTCAGCTGTTTTTTCTAACAGAAGCTGTTATGAATGTAGATAACATGGATTCAAAGCTTTAGAGTCTTTGTCTTCAAGTCATCTCACAGTGGAATTACATAGCATGAAAGGTACGACAAATTTTACAGGGCCATATAAAGTAAGTACAGTCAAGAGCAGTATATAGTCCTCCAATTCCCCCTAACAGAACCCCAAGATTTCTGATGTGCACTGACATCCAGGAGCAAAAGCAAAGCCCTAACCCAGAGCTTTTCTATTACAGCGTAATTATTGTCAAAGAAAGCTGCATCCCTTGTGTTTGCTGCAGCACCTGCAGAATCACAATCAAAAGCATTATCCTTGGACCACCAAGAAGTGATGCAACACAGCACCAGATGTGCTACGACTTGCTTTTTGCATAAGAGCCAGACATGCCTCACCTGGCTTATCTACAGCTCAGAAGACTCTCTGTTCCCTATGGCCATTATTCCTCACTGCACAGTCAACACTGAAGTTCAAGGTAGATCTGAAAATAAATGTAAGGTGGGTGCTATATTCCAAGTTAGTTTGGATCCCTCACTTGAACCAGGAGACCGGAAGGATAATATTGATACCAGCCATGGGTACCAGCCATGCTACATCAAGAACTGCTTTGGAAAGAAACCTTCAATGGTTTTGTTTGCTGTAGAAATTAAGAGCCAGAGCACGCCACCGTGGCATACTAGAGATAATTATGGATCTCAAATTCTTCTGAACGAAGCACACAATTACACAGGCAGCATTTTCCTCATAATTATACTTCTCCGACATAGAGGGATTCTGCTCATAACTCAGAGGAGAGTAATTCAGGGTGACAGATTTAATCCCATTTATCCTATTTGCTCTTGAAACTCTACCCTAATAAAATGGAAAGTTAAAAAGATTAACAAACAGGATCACACAACTTGCTAGCTGTCAGACAGACTTATGTATCAGCAGCTGCCTTCCGCTGCTAAATTAAACAACAAATAATGCTTTCTGCTTTCTTGCTTGGTGCTCTGTAGCAAGACATTTGTGTCTTATAGTTCACCTATAATTCAGCAATTGAATAGGATGGTTTTCTTGAATCCTGCTCTAAATTAAGGTTTGCTCTTTTTCATTAAAACCTTACACATGCTTAGAGAGGTAGCAGGGCACAGAGGATGGAGCCTGGGATTTCATGAACCAGGTTTTAGTCTTGGCTCTGACACTGGCTTGCAGAGTGACTGAAAGCCATCTCCTTCCCTGCTCTGCCCCAGTTAGGCCTTTCGCAAAGGATACACGAACTCAGGGTGGAGCGTACCTGGAGGGCAGAGACGAGGAGCAGAACATGGAGTGGGAGGGTACAACCCTTTCTAACACAAAGAAGGTGAAATCTGCTTGTGTAGTGCACAGAGACGATATGGAAAGCTCCAGAGTACAGACTCAAACTTTGGATACTTAACCCATGCCTAATAAGAAGACCCGGAGGATTGTCTATGTGGCTGCTCAGCTGCACCTAACATTTGATCTGAGATTACCACACATCCTTCCCCTCAGTCTCAAACAGATGGCTGATATGCAACAAAGCAATTTGTTTCTGCACAGATCACAAGGCATGGGTTTATAAAACAGAAAAGAGTGCATCTCAACTGGAAACAACTTCCTCCACCACTAGAGTGGTAAAACAGTAATATGAACTAGCCGACTCAGTGCCTGCAAGTAGAACCAGCTCAGTGAAGTAGAGACTAATTAGATCAGAGCGGTCAACAAGCAAACATAATTTGACTAAGCACTGGTACTGATTTCACTGTAAACTTTCAAACTGTCCGTAAGTCTGTAGCAGCCTGTCCTGGTTTGATTCCTCTCCAAGAGTTTCTAGCCAAACCCTGACTGTTAAGAACATGTACCAATTTGTGTACTGTAAAATCCATGTAAACAATTGCTAATTATCACCTTATCTGACCAAAGATTTAACATTTCCAACATTACCCCAATATCCAGCAAGCCTGGGAGCTGGACCCAGTGTCCTGGGCTGCCTGAAAGCTCCCCTGCCTGGAAAGGCACAACAGTCTGGATGGCTGAGATTATATGTCAGAGCACAGACAGGTACATAGAGGTGAGTCCTAATCCAGTGCCGTACCAGCTGGACCATAAATTGCAGGGCTATCAACTGACTGATTCTGAACATTCCCATTTTAAAAGAATTTGGAATTAGATGTAAACATTGTACCTTAAAGCCCATTCCACCAGTGTGCATGTAGGACAGAGCAGGTGCGGTGCAAGTCAGCACCCTGAAGGCTGTACATCGCCCAGTCTACACCACAGAGCAGAGAAGTGCAGAGCTCTCAGTCTTCAGCAGCAAAAATCCAAACACATTTCTCACATATCCCAGTCTGGGCAAGATTTTTCCATTTATATGCTCTTTCCTACCCTGAAATCACAGAAAAGTACCTTTCTGGAATAGTAACAGAAGAAAAAACCCCATTTATTTTCCATTTTTGTCAGTACCAAGGATAGCTTGGAGATTACTGTACATCTAAAAATATTTTCCAAGGTGCTAAAATGTCTGTAGATTTAACAAGGCATCACTGGAAACAGTCAGGAGAGAATATATCTGAGTGTCATAATCAATGTGAAACAGAACAGCAGGTCTTGTGAAAACAGCAGGAGGTTCAGGGTAGTCAGGTCCTTTTGCTCAGCTCTGCCACATCAGATTTTGATAAAGGAACTAATTTCTGCACCATCTTACTCATTGGCAAGATTGCAGATAATACATTGTTGCCATAGCACTACACCCTCACTGAGAGTACAGCAGTTGTACTGATAGAAAGTGGTATCAAAGTAAAGGGTAAAAAATCCAGATGTTACATAAAAATGGGAAAAGGAGAAATAAATACTGGAGAATTTACTATTGAAAACCAGAAACTGAAACTGATGAGACTTGAGTGCCACATGGAACAGCTCATGTTGGTGATAAGTGTGAGATACCAAGACATCTATCCTGGCTTTCCAGGTGCAGTTATCCAACACAAGAGGCAAAAAATCCCCCAAACCCTACCACCAAAACCCTCATGAATTTCATGAACCCTTTCCTATTTGAAATATCGCTGAACACGAGAGATAGAGGTTCAAATCCATCACCTGCTTAACTGTGTTTAATTATTCACAAGAAATGTGCTGGTCTGAAATTCACTCGGGTTTAACAAGAGCTGATGGGGTTTCAGTGAACTTTCCATTACACCCTGGACTCCATCCCAAGGCTAGTGGTTCACGTCTGGCAATGTACAGATCAGAGGAGCTAAATCAATTAAAAAGTCAACTTGAGATATAATGGTCCTTGGTGAAAAATCTTTTCTGGGCTATACATCACCCCCAAAGTAAAATACACTCTACCCTTTCCACAAAGCTGCTTGAAAGATCCGGAGCATGTTCCCTTTCTTCTCTTTTAAATAGTCTCCAATTATCTGAGAAAAAAAACCACTTTTGCCATGGGAGTTGATGTGGAAGAAACATAGTGAAGGAACAAGAATACCACTAAACATTTCTGAGCGAGACAACCACAGGGGTAAACACGTCCATCATCACCCTCAAGTTCAGAAACCATCCAACCATGCCAGCCCTATTGCACAGTCACAGACTGACCCTGCAGCCAGTGGGCAGGAGATACTCTTATGAGCTAAACACAAAATGTGACTTTACATGGTGTGCACGGTGGGCAGACAGGACTGGATTGTGCTGACTCCATGTACATGCTCTGCAGAGATGCTCTCTGCACCTCAGTAACTGCTGAGAGCCCAGAAACATGGCAGAGCAGCCACAAAAGTAGCGAAGACATTGGTTACTGTCAGGAGCTGCATACAGTTGCTCACAGCAGCAGGGCTTGAGCAGGCAGGGGGTGGGAACATTTGCAAATACAGATCAAAACATCAAAATAAAATATGCGTTGTACTGTAGTGAATTAAGGACCTGCATAGAGCCAGCTAGCACTTACTGGCATATATAAAAGTCCAGGACAGAGGTTTTGTTGTATTCCTTTGATATAAAGGAATATGCTCTAATAGTGTAGCATCACTTGAAATGCCCAGCCTTTTACTTGCACTTCAAATTGAAGGCATTCACTGCACATTGATTCTAGGGTATATATAGGCTGGATTTCAGAGCAGACAATAACATTTTTATATTAGGAGAAGGATAATGCTCACATCAATGTGAGACATTAGGTCTTCACGGCAGTTCAAGCATCTCGTGCTGCAAGCAGTCACCCTGAGCAGCAGTAAACCGTCTGGTGCCTCATGGAAAGGAGCTGACTGCCAGTGCATGGGCAAATCCAAGCGTCAGTTACAGAGTGAGCACACAGATCCAGAGACAAACACCCTTATAGGAAGCTCCTGGGTTTGCTTTCTCAGCCCTGGACTTTGCAAAGCCTAAAATGTTCCACAAGCTGGAAGAGGCTCGGTAATGCAGGGCATCAACCTTTTATTGGTACCATGCTCAGCAGCTGGAACCAAACCCCAATTTTCTAGCAGCTAATAAAGAGAGCTGAGTGTATGGGTGGTCTTCGAGTCACTACAGAAGAGGACAGGAAGGAGTCACTGCAAAATAGCCGCAGCATGAGAGGCACTAGTTGCCCTGTCACACTGAAAGTTTTAAATCCATTTGGTTAGAAAAAGAAGGAATTGCTGCCCAGTAACATTCCTTTGCAGTTCTGTCTGCATATGGCTGGCCACCAGCATCTCTGTACTGCAACAGCCAAATGACTTCCAGCCCATTCCAAAATTCACATAAGGGAATTATCAAGCCACAGAAACCTTGTTGAATGGGAAATCAGAGAATTACCTCCAAAAGATGCTGTATGAACCAATAAGTCATGACACGGCTGAGCTCTCAATGCATGTGGCTGCATTGCCCTCAGTCTGAGCTCCTGTCGGCACCACTTCCAGCAATAACTACAGTCCAGCTGTCCAACATGGTGTCCAGGGAGGTCAAAAGATACTCCACAGCGTCTGGAAGGATACACATGCTACACAAGCTGAGTTTTTGTGAGCATTTTCAGACACCACGTGAAATGCAAAATTGTGCTTCTAATTTGTAAACATAAGAATTACTAAATTAATGCCACATTTACTATAGCAGTGCTAAAAAGAGACAGCCCCCACCAGAGTTCCACTTCCTTGAGTAATGAAGAACATAGTTTATTTGGGTTTTATACCACTAGTGACCCTTATGATCTTCTAGACCAAGTTTTTGCTGGATAGATGAGATTGTGCTTGCCAGATCTCATGCCGCTCTGATTGAAAAAATGCACAGGATAGCTCCTCCCTGCCTGAAGGCTGTTCTCCAGTGTTTTCCCTGTTGTCCTCATTCTTGTCAATACACACATGAATCCACCAGCAATGCAGAAAGGTGAGGTGGGCTGTTCCTACAGAGTTGCTTTTTAAAATAAGTTCATATTGTCAGCAGCCTAATTCAGACATGCCTGAGGTGATCCCTGCTACTGGCACAGTATTTGCACAGACTTTGTGCACTGTATTCCTCAACCACATACTGGCAGAACACATTTAGGATACATTCAGTGTTTGAATTCATGAGATAGTGGTGTAGTGGAAGCAAGGTAGCTTATTATATGTATGCTGTGATGAGAGAGAAAGAAACAGGTACAGAAATATTATAAGGAGGAGGATGGTGACATCAGCGAAAAGATACAGTCTATATTACCCTTGTTGAAAAGTTAATTTGACTTTTTAGATATTCCTTTTCTACATGAGCTTCAGTAGAAAGAAATTAAATTCACAAGACACCATGCCTTTACAGCTACTGGGAAAATTACTTAACTAAAAGACAGCATCTATTAGATTAAAGTATGTGCCACTTAAATTAACAATGAGCCAATACGCCTAAGAAAGGTTCAGTATGAGCTCTGACCTCTGTGATCACAGTCTCAGTGGATTAGCAGAGAATCAGGTAACATAATGTACTTTCCAAGATGCAGGGACAAAGAAGGAAAGCAGAGGACACCAGCAGAGACAGCGCAGGTGTCTGAGCTTAATCCTGGACAGCCTGGGTGTCAGGATGCCTGTCACAGGTCTGTGTCAGAAAGGAAGTTAAAACTGCATTGAAGAGAGCTGCAGGGGGTAGGGGATACTAGCAGGGAATATCTTATTGGAGGACCTTATCTCTCTACCAATGCACCTCTTGCTCCATGAACCGGCAGGGAGATGTCATCAGGCCCCGTCAGGGACTTGGCATGGCCTGAGCTAGAAGGCTGGGACGGCAAGGTGTGATGCTGCCACCACAATTCAGGTGCACGCACCCCGATATCCAGCCAGCTCTGACAAATCTGCCAGCTGCTTTTTGCAGAGCGGGGGCAGCTAGAGAGACTTGTACAAAGGAAGGGAAGGAAAATCCTGTAAGGCTGGTCATAGCAGCTGAATTTCTTCCAGGACTTGAGAGCACTGTTCAGGAAATCTACAACTAATTAAGACCAGAGGTTCTTGCAGACTTGTCTGGATCTTGTAGTGCCTTTGAAATCTGGAAACAACACCTGCCCATGGCCTGAATAACATGCTTCAGAGCTGCTACGCAAATTCTTTTACCTGTGCAGCAGCATGCTTATGCAGGGAAAGGAAGCCAGTTCTAATCTGAACTCTTTTGTTTGAAGATTTCTAGACTCATATGCAGCAAAATTATTGCAGTTATTAAAAGGTTTCCCTGTATGAACCAGAAATATTAGGGATTTCGTGTTTTACAGAAGAGAATAGCAAAGAGATAGAGGTACCTCTGCATCAAATAGATACAGAAGATAGTGTAAACATCACTGGAGCAAATATATAATATTAAAACAAAAGCCTCCCTTAGAATCCCATCTTTAATTTCCCTCTGGAATATCCTCCTGAAGGGGGTTTACGGAAATGTGAACTGGGAGCATGACATTTATAGACATTTTACTCACTACACTGAAAAAGAACATTTGCACAGCTGGTATAAGAGGACCTTAATATATTAAGATTTTATGGGGGGGTGTGGGAATCTAAATTACTTTGACTGAGATTTAAGAGAAGAAAAATGCAGGAGACCTTCATGTTTCAACCTATAAAGGAAACTTTGCATTTGGGAAGAATGTACCCCTATAGCCACCTGCCTTGGGATGTCTTACCCCTTCCCAAGCCACTAGCTGGTACCAGCCACCCCTCACAACAGGACATCAGAGGAGGATCATCAGTGATTTAGTCTATTTTGACAACATCTTTAAATATAAACTGGACCAGACCAAAGAATTATGGCCAAGGTAACAAAACAGAGTAGGACATGCCATCCAATCCAGCACCCTGCTGTCACAGACCCCAGGCGTACCACCATGTCTGGCCACGCACTGTTCTGAAACCAAGCAGCATTTTGTACACCAGGTCTTTTCTCTGTAGGATGGATGCCAGGAACAGCAGGGCAGAACTGGGGTCCTCCCAAACCAGATCAGAGCCCATTTCTGCTGGAGGACTGGGACTGTTTCGGGGCAGGACACAACCAACAAAGCCTAACTGCCTCCCGCAGAGGGTAGTGGGACACACAAGCCAGTAAGCAAACATGTAAGAGACTATCGCAAGAGATGTAAGCAGTTTGAAAGAAAACCAAGGATGCAATAACAATACGGAAACAAAATGACATTGCTCAGCTTGGTGGAAATGCTACAAAACTGTGTTCCTCCGTTTGCATTCATCAAAGGAAGAAACACATCAAACTTTAGCTTGAGCTCATCATCTCCATCCTTCCTCAGTAACATCATCACCTTCATTCCCATTTCTAGTTGTGGGAAGGGACCTTCCCAGACAGCAGCAGGGTCAGAATAGCTTTTTTTTTAAAATCTCTACTAGAAATGTCTTTACTTTCCCTCTGTGGAGCTATTCTCTCTTCCTTGAGTCTCCACAGAAACCACCAAATATCTTTCCCTCTTTCCTCCCTCCTATCGTCCTGTTGCTAAAATGAGCAGTAACATAGTGTCCTCACACAGCAGAGGAACATACTGCTATCACTACTTTAATTTGGGTGTGTGGCAACACAAAGGCACCCTCAGGTCCCTCCATGGGTCTCACAGCCCATGGGCAGATCTGCAGACAGACGGCCCAGGGAGGCAAAGGTGACACATGCAGGAGATGCACGACTCTTCCTATGTGCTCTCTCAACAGGTACCAAAAAGAGTCACTAAGGCAGAAGCACAACCACAGACTTCTCAAACTATTAAATGACTGTGACCCCCTGTCTTAGACTGTTTCCAATTTTAACAGCACAAACCAAGCCTGAGTCCCAAGCCTGCCCTGCCTGCACATCAACGACTGCAACAGCTCTGCTCACCATTTTACAGGATTAGGACAGGCTTTTGAAGGCAGCTGCTCCCGCAGGTAAAATCTTATTACAGCACCTATCAAAACCAAAACGCTTTCGGGGAGCAATAAAAATCTAAAACAATCCACAGCGACTGTCACATTAACAAACATAATTTTTAATTTAAATGATGAAACACAGCAACCGCATCTTAATCTAAATGTTTCTGTCAGCTTGGACAAAATATAAAGGGAGTCTTCCAGTATTTGTTTGGGTGCACAGGTATTCAATTCAGGTTGACAGAAAACAGAATTACTTTGCTTAGAAAACATCCTAAGAGACGATAGCATCTTAATTACAGAGACAGGGAAATGGGATTCAATCTGGTACACAGATTTGTTTCTTGCCAATTCCACTCTCAAGTGCCACAAGGTAGGGATCTCAGGGGCAGCCACAATGGCAGGGGGAAGTGTCATTGCTTTACTGGTGTATTATTTGCTCTACCCAAACCCCCAACATCTTTAAAGACAGAGGAGTAGCTGGCTCACGTACTGCAGTGGACATATGGTAGCTGCTTCATCACATTCCCTACTAATACCTCAGTATTCACTAAAAGCCTATGGTTTTGTGATTTTGAGGGGTGGTTTTTTGGAAGCACCACAAAATTATCACAATTATGCTCTGAGCCTGATGAACTAAAAATCTTCCAACTCTGTTGTCATAATTCAGGAACATAAACCAGTTTACAATTACCTGAGACAGACTAACAAAGCTTAATATACTCCAGAGTCAAAAAGCAGCTCCTGTACCAAAATACAAGACTCTGGAAATGGCCTATGTGTCACCATCTGCCAACGATATGCAATAAGCAAACCAATTCAGCGCAGGGGGCGTGGGGGGATGAAAAAGAAACCATTTATTGATTAAACTTGTTCCCATTTCCCAGAACCAAAGCAAATACTCAGTTTATGCATTACACTTTCCAGATTTCTAGCTGGGACCAGAATGAGAAGCGTCAAGTATCTTATGATTTAACTGTTGAGAAATTTCCAGGCCAAACTTTCAAGCAAGAGGTTTGGATACAGATCCGAACTGTGGGATGTTCTGTCTGTGCAGTTCTCCCATTGCTTCCAGTAGCAATAGTTAGCATTAGTATGCATACTTTTAAAATACTCAGTTGCTCCTGAACTTTGCTGAAGTACCTAATTCATGCATTTTTTCCCTTGATTTAATTTAAAGAGTAAGGACCATCATTTTGCTTTTCAGAAAAATATGAACATTTACTTCTTGCTGAACAGCCGTCACAGTGTCATGAAAATAATTTACTGTTCAGTTTTTCTGAATGAACCCTTTATCCCTCCAGCACTTCCTCCCTCAAATATTTCCTGAAAATCAGATGCCACAAGCCAACTAGTTTTGGCTTATACTGAAAAATGTCTTAAACTGTGGGATATCTTAATTTCCTATTCATTCCTCTTCAACAGCAGACAGAGTCTACCATAATGTTTAGGGCAAGTGTGGAGAACAGCCACAGGGACATAAGCAAAGCTTGCCCAGTTAGAACTATGCTTTGGTCTCCTTTGGTTTGGTGTGGGTTTTTTTTTTTTTTTTGGGGGGGGGGGGATACATTAAAAAACCCACCCCCCAGAAAAACCCCAGCGTATTCCAGACACTGCAGTCCTTTTCTGAAACTGTTTTGTAAATTTGTTACATCACACAAACAGCTCAAATATTCCTAGTCTCATACGTCACTGTCAAAATTTTTGGTAGGGACTCTTTCTTTCCTTTTTAAAAATTTTTTCTTTTTTTACACATGACTACTGGAAAATCCAAGCACAGAGCTACAATTCATATTCTGAAGAAAACTTCAAAAGAAACTAACTCATAACTTCCCAAAATGTCGTACACTGTACCTGACTCCAAAGGGCAATAACAGGGTAAAAATGAACTATGTTCTGGGAAGCTAAATCCCTGAAGTACTCTTTGGTGAATATGAAAGGCAATTTCTTTTTCAGAGCCGAAAGAAGCCTCTTTTTGACGTCTTAATTCCAGGATGCACATTTGAATCTTATGAAATATTTTTTTCACTCACCCACTGGACTAAAAAAAGGAAATTTTTTATTTACTTGAGAAAGTGTAGTCACATAGTTATAGTGAGTGCCTTTGTTAAGGGTTATTTTTTTCACCAGTTTGCCTATATATTCCACAATTCTGCAAATTTTTTACTCTGGGACCACCTCAGCTTTAACACTCATCCACTCCCGTTCCCTTCTGAACTGTTGGACAGTTTTCTTTTCACAAGAACACAGAGATATGTCAATTAAAAAATAATTGGGAAGCTTTATAGCCAGTCTCAAGATAAGTTCACCAACAAGGGACAGACACAGATTTACTGAAAGAATGGCTGAAATCAGCAATCAGCAGCAACAGTCCAGTAAGTCCTTAAATCAAGGGATCTACACTGCTGCAGGTGGGGCATGAAGACGCAGATGCAGAGTGGGGTTCACCATCTTCCTCATCTAGATCCCAGCTGCCCTCCCAAAGCCTCTCACTCACGCTGTTTATACCTCATTTTCTGGCATGCTTACAGGCCTGTTTCCATACAAAACAGTTAGGAAAAGAGCCTTTTATACTGTTTGTTCCACAGGCATGAGTGACACACACTCATTTTATCAACTCTTCAACATCTGCTGTTCAACATTCAACATCGGTATCGGCAATACCAGATCAATCAAGTAATTGACAAGTTAACAATCTGCTTTCCACGGTGCTTTGCTTTGATTTTTTTGTAATTAAACAAAAGACTGGATCCTGCCTTTTCCCCCAAAATGGCACACTGCCCATACTGGGCAGTAAAAACTCCCTATTTACTTTCTAAAGAATCCTATCCTCTCTTTTCCCTTCCCATGAGGCTCAAGGCAAACCGCAGTCCTTGGGACATCTGGAAGCTGTGGTTTGAATGAAGCCCTTCCAGCCATGAACCAAATCAATCATCTTTGCTGAATTATTAAATACTTAAGATTTGTTAGCATTTCTGAATTACAAACTCCGTGTTTGTGAAGGCTACACAGAAAATAGCCATCCTTCAAAAGGTTAATAAAGGGGAAAGCAAAAGCAATGAACGCGGAGTTCATTGTCTTAACTGTGCAAGATGTGAAAATGCATCTGCCTTGTGTCTGTAGTAACCGATACACAGCAGCTCCTTTAGAACTCCTTGCTTCTCACGAATTCACATAACCATGGCTTTGGTTTTAGCGAAAAAAAGGCTGGAGATAATGATATGGTTATGCTAAAGACACAGTGAACACAGCCAGCAAGAAAACACAAGTATCCTCATTCTGAATAGTAATAGATGCCAAGACAGCAGAACCCACCCTTGAGCTGGAAATGTTTTAAATTCTTCACAATTCGTGCCAGCAAGACAAGGAAAGGGTTAAAGTGAATCCAGACCATTTTAACAGACATAGAAAAAGCAGAGACTGGCCAGAGAGTGTGGTCCCACCTGAATTCTGAGCCACCCCTCCCTACGGGGTGAGGGACAACCCGGCATCGGTGTAGTTAAACCATTTCAATAAAGCTTCACCCTTCTTAAAAGTCACTCTGGGTGTGCTTCTGGCAGAGAGGCTGCCTGGGCAGCAGAGGGGAGGAGCAGGCGAGGAGAAACAGATGTACTTTCTACCAGGATTCTGTTTCTTACGTGTTTAACTCAACTCTGAACGCTCGCCTTCACAAACACACAGGCGTTGAATTGTTCAAATTACACATAATCTTGCGTTGCTCATTTACGACAGCACAACCAGCGACAAAGAACAGAACTTAAAGCGCTCGGCTCCCTTCAAACAGGAAGAAAGACTGTGGTGACAAGCCAGAGAATGCATGACTTGTTTTTCCACCACCCCATGATGAACGCATACCACACTGAGCCTGGGAGAGCTCCAGCAAAACTCTGCACACAGGCTCTGAGCAGTCGTCTGGAGTTAAATCTCCAGCTTCCCCTCCCCGCGTTAGGAGTACAAATCACAAAAAGCAGAACCTCTCTGAAACATCTTTCTTGCAAATTGTTGTAATTTCCCATCCGTCTTCAGCTCAGATGACTTCGCCAGGTCCAGAGGGACGATTTACAGCATTCGTTTTGGATTAAGGGTTCCTAAACTGTGACCCAGGAGACAGAGTAAATGATCTGCAGCTGCCCCACAGAGCCATGTTAAATGGCTAAAGCGCCAATCCCATGGGGCTGGGCTTGGTGGGTCCTAAACGAGTTTGAGTCCAGTAGTTATCACCTAATCTACAACTTTAGGAGACTATCAAGTTGATTTGCAGACCGATAAAAATGTGAAAGATTTGTTCGATAACCTCTATTGAAAAGGCCGTGGTTTGTTCAGGCATTATGACTGTTTTTAACCAGTAAATGCTTTGGCTGAACAAACCAACACAATTTTTTTTTTCCTATTAGTGAAATCTATTGTTTGTCATTTGCTTTTGTGTTGAAAGCTGCTTCTTGCACCACACCTTGCTTTGTGTGCAAGCCATATTGCAAGCAGTTGTGTTTGGCCTGACGTAGTCCAACTGCACCGTGACTCCCCAGAAGTTAGTGAAGTTTGATCCTTCGGATCAAAACCAGTTTTCAGAAAGGACACATTAAATTGTTTATTATTTCTCTGGCAACTTCTGAATTTTGGAAATTTCTGGATTTTTTTAGTAGGCACAAAGTCCTTTTCTTGTAAATAGGAAAGGCAGGTTTTAAGTTCGTCTTTTATCACAGAACCACAGAATGGTTTGGTTTGGAAGGGACCCTTAAAGCTCCTCTAGCTCCAACCCCCCTGCCACAGGCAGGGACACATTCCACCAGACCACGTTGCTCAAAGCCTCATCCAGCCTGGCCTTGAAGACATATGATGGCATTTCCTGTATATTCAGTGAAAGCCAACCATATAGCACCATAATAATGTGTAACTTTACCTCAGTTTCCATACTGTCACATTTTAGTCAATCAGTTGTTGCTAAGTTGTCTCCAGTGGTATATGAACTTTCCTGTATCATGCTGCTCACAAGTGGAGGCTAGACTGACAGTGTCACCTTGAAATGTTTTGCTCCTTAAGCACCCCATTTTGCAGAGTGGATACAACCTCACGGGTGCATGCTGCCAGCCAGTGCTGGGTAATTAACTGCAGTCCAGTAGAAAAATTACATTAGCATAGCCAAGCCTAACACTGATCTAGTAGATCAGTGCAAATCTGCAATGCAGATGCAGAAGCCTATTTAGCCAGTTCACTAAAGTATTTTAAGTTCAATAACTGAAGCAACTCTGCCACTTAGCATAAAGAAACACAGCACTGTCAGTATCATCATTTAGTGCTACCTCTTCTGCCACTGCAGCTGTGTGAAAAGAGAATGGTTCAAGTGAAGCTACAGGCTCAGCTTCCAGAGGCGCCCAGTTATGCTCTGTCTTAATGCAGCTGCAAACTCTGTCCCTTCAAAGCTTTTGCAGCCATAAGCTGCAACTCCACTGTATCAGGCTCCAGATCCATCCCATATTTACATTTAAGCTAAATCGCAACATTTACAATGTAGATTTTGAAATTCATTGAGAATATGAAACAGACTAATGGACCAACACTTCTACCTGCACACACAGGAAGACACATTACCATGTAAGTGCATTCCTTCCTTCCGAACAAAGACCTGCCATGAACAGGGTTGCAGTACCACATGCAGGGAATGCAAACCCAGTCTGCCAGCACAGCTGGAACTGAGCACCAGCTGGAGCCAACCTTGACCCTGGTCAAAAGGGAAGACAGCAGCCTCCTACTTTTGCTTCCTGGAGAAGACAACCAGCAACACTGTCACCAACATCTTGCTGTAACAGATGGCCCCTTCTACACAGCAGCACACGGAAGAGAAAGAAAGACTTACAGTTTTTCCTACAACCTCCAATTGCACCAAGGCCTGAACTAGTTAAATCACTGCTCTGTGCCAGCTGATAAATTCTGCTCAGAAACCAAGTAAGCATTTTGAAAAAGGTTTGATTAAAGCTGCCTAGGGGGCTGGCAAGATGCAGGAAACTTATGTGACCCACTTATATTGCTGATCAGAAGCCTTTTCCCAGCAGACGGCAGGACAGTGCATGAGAACAGCCAGTGAAATTTCAGGGGAAAGCTCTCCACAGAAATAATCTGTAGTTCAGTTTCTCCAGCTTTCAGTACTGTCACCACAGAGCACCACAACTTTGTGGGCTCTTGTCTACCAAGAACACTAAAGCTTCCTCATGCAAGTCCTCTAACTTTGGCTTTGAATTTCTTTCCTTCAGTGGTGCTTCTTGTAACTCCCAAGGACTCTGCATACTCTTAACGTGCCAGGAACACTCCCTGTACATGAAGAATTTGCAGGAATCTTTTGAAACTGTTCACTTCTGACCAGACAGAAAGCTTAGAAAGAAGCCCCTGACGGAGCAGAAGCGGCAGTGATGAAGTGCTACAGCCACCAAAGAGAAACATAATTTAGTTGGATCATGGACTAGATACTTGGAACATATGTCAAGGCCAGATCAAAATAGCCAATTGTTGCTGTTATCTACTTAATCTTCCGTTGTGTGGAAAAGGGAGTTAGGAAATTCTTTTCAGCCAACGCGACTGTCTAAGCCAATGCCCAAGGCAAAAAATGCTCTAAACAATAAGGCATTTTGTTTAACTCTGCAATAAATACTACATTTGCAGAGACAGCTGTTTGGTTGCAGTCTCCCCCTGCAATCTCCAGTCAATACTTCATATTTACATAAATGCATAACCATACCTAATCCCCCCACCCTCAGGTCTTAGCTACTTGAAAGAGCAGACCTGAGGTGGGAAATGAGATCTTAAAAGTTTAATCCTTGAAATAAAAAATTAGGCCAATTCCTTGAGAGTTGCCACATGGTGTCTGTTTGAAAAAGTGACATTCCATAAGGGCACCATAGCACACAAAATCCATTTGTGGATTTTTACTTTTGAGCTATTGAAATATTTTCACAAGATGATCAATCACAGAACACTTTCACTGCAGAAAGACCTCTAGCAAAAGAAAGAATTGACAGAAGCAGCTCCTGCAAAATGGGTATGAAAACCAACTGCACATTAAGGAAACTATCTGAAACCTTGACTTTCAAGGGAACTCAGCCCTGACAAACTAGCACCAGCATTTGGCTGTACCATGCTATGGTCCCTGATCTTTCAGCAGCGGTATTATTCATACAGTAATTTAACTGAATATTGTTTGTACTATCTATCGATTGTGAAAAGTTAATAAAATGTAACTTTGGGCAAAAACAGTATGTGCAAATCTGTGCCTTTCTGCTGCAGGTACCAGTAAAAGTAGTCAAATCCACGAACACAAATCTTAATTTAAAGGGACATTACCCTGAAGGTACACTTATCTTCCTGTATATAGTAAAGTTCTATCATCTGTCTTTGGCAGCACAGACCATTAGAGGTATAATATTCATAGGTTGCAATATAGACTCTAGAAAGACAAGGGTATATTCACATTTAAGTTTTAATATATTTAATAACTCTCAAAATGGAGGGTTCTGGAAGCTCACATATCCATTCTTGCACTCACACCAAACTCTGCAAAACTTTTCATTCCCAGACCACAGAAATCCCTTGAATGAAAATGAATGAACATGGTTGTTTGCAGGTATCACAGGAGCAGACTAAGTCTGCCTTCTTCTCCAACATAAGCACTCTACCTATGACCAGATTTCTGCATGATGGCACAGCACACTAAGGATGCTCACACAGTCACTGCTGCATACTACAAGGATAAAAATGTTTTGAATCTAGCATCATCTTCCTGAAAAAAAAACACAGCTGTTTTTTCCTATATGATTCAATGCAAAGCACAACCTCTTGCACTCTTCATGTTCAGTAGGATGAGTACAAATCTTTAACTCGATCTGGATCTACTACCATCTCCTTTTAGAAGCTAACTTGCATAGGGCCAGTCTAAGGCTAAAAAAAATACATCCTGATGCAACCACAGATGATTAATGGATTGGATCTATAGCTTGAAAACTCAGGTATCTGACACGCTATTGAAACTCCAGATGCTTGAAATGTGTAAGGAAAAAAAGGAATGTAAGCCCCAGTACTGCTCTTACACCCAGGTGCATCTTGCTTCCTCCTCCCTAATTCTTCACCAGGTACATGGCCCATTCATTAACAAGTATGTTTTCCCAGTTTGGTTTCCTGGGAGTCTCTATTGGCTGCACATCAAGCCAAATGTTCATTTTGCTATCAACATAGCCAGAGGGCTCAGAGATGTTAGCCAACCCTTGTTCAAGTAGTGTTACTGTTTTACAACATGTCATGCTTGGTGATACTGAAAGGAAAAGCCAATAGAAGGAAAAATTAATCTTGTGATTAAACACAACACTTTGGATTGCTGGCTGCTGACGCTGGCACCATGCCACCCTCTCACCCTCTTGGAGGACAGAACAGAACCTGTCTCCTGTCTTCATCACCAAAAGGATTTTTTACAAAATAAAGGTCTCTTGCTATGAATGATCAAAACGAGCAGCTTGGTAGAGACCTGGCCGACCATCAATTACAGCTTTGTTCTATCCCAATTTAAAGCTGATATTGTCCTGTTCCAGACTGAGATGATCATAAAGTCCTGCTCTTACAGAATTTCTGCATGTAAGTTACAGCTAAATTAACAATACACTGAACCTGTAGCAAATTTATATGAGAATAAGAGTTTGAAAATTTGTTTTTAAGATATTTGCATGTGTCAATGCAGAGTACAGATTGTTTTGAAATCTGAATCCTCAGGGCTTGCTAAGCACCTGCTCCCTCAAAAGCAAGCTTATGTGCCACTGAAAGATCTGCGCTGGTCCTTTGGAAAGGGATTAATTCCTTTTCAACTACGAATATTTGCATAGGATGCTGTGTTAGTTATGCCAAAGTCCTCTTTGAAACTTGCACTCGAGCATAAATTGTATTTTTCTGTGATCAGTTATACAATGTTCGTTTTTATTCAGGCAAATGTTAGTTTAATTTAAACTCTGCTTAGGGAGATTCAGATACGCAAATATACTTAGTGAAAACAAGCAAGCTCATAAGCATGGTCCAATCAGAGCACGCTTCTGAATGACTTCTCACCATCACTGCGTTGGAGGAATATCACAGCAACTCCATACTACAAACAGCAGGGTCTGGCCTCTGTTACTTGCAAATAGACCACCCCCCATCCTCCTACCCCCCCTCTTCCAGCCATGCTCTCCCTCTTTCCACACATTCTTCAGTTGACCACAAAATCTCATCACTTTATACATGACGCATTTTCTTAAAGTTTAACAGCAATAAGCACTGGACAGTACTTCCCGGTCTAAAAATCTATCACCTACAACAAATCATGTGAATGACCAATATAACTACCATCACCACCAAGACCATCAACACCTTCACACAAAAACATTTTAAATACAAAGAAATACAAACCCCAAAGACTTTAATCTCTTATTTCAATATGGTTGCTGATGTTACAGTATACACATCAGTTTTGGCAGCATCAAAGCCTCTCAGGGGATCAGTGTGATGAATGATGCTTCTTATAAAATAGGTTTCTGAAAGTCCATTCAGTCCAGCAGCTGTATACGGCTGTCTCCCAACAAGTAAGATGACACAGATGCTTCCTATTATTAAATGGTAAAGACACCACTGCTTTCCAAAACAAATGTTATCTATATGAAAACTTCCCCGTTTGTATGTGCCATTACTTTCAGCCATTCCTAAACTGCATCGAAGGAGACACTGGGAAGTCTCACTAAGTGGGTTGTGAAGACATAAATATTTCGATCAGAGGAAACCTTTGACCAAACCTATGATGATGAAGAGCAAAATAACAGTTTCTGGAATCAATGTCTCAAGCTTCAAACGGTTATAGCAGACAAAATGGTTCTGAGACATAAACCACAAACTGAAATGAAGTACAACCTGCGCGTTCGTGTGCTTCCCCTGCTGAAGTAACTGTAGAAAGCTGTTCTTCAGCTCATCAGGCAGGACAAGCCATGTGTTGATAGAAAAGTTGTGTTACCTAATGCTGTGAATCTATAAAAGTGATGAATAGCCCTAATGTTGATGCAGCTGGTGAGAAGATGCTGTCAGATCATTAAGCATAGCCAGGTGATTTGTCAGTGTTCAAAGACGTTGAATTTTCTATCTCCCACTTCCTCCCTGAGGCTCCTTGCACATGCACGTGTCCTCCAGAGCCATCTTTCATTGCAGCCTGAAAATTGTATTTTGCCTCCTCTTCTCCTCCTTCACCTTAAAAATCCTCCACATTTCCAGGGATGATTTTTAGTTCAATCACTCCTTTCTGAGAGAAGCTGGGCTTGTGCACGAACATTTATTAGCAAGTTTAAACTCACACACTGGACTGTGATTACCACGTTCAGTATTTTTAGGAAATTCTTTGCTGCTGCAGTAGTTGAATGCAGCTATCCTACATGCGGGCTTTTTTATTCCCCTCTTGTGGCTACAGACAATAAATGCTGCTTATGTATGCTTTTTACAGAGCAGCAGATTGCTGTTAGATTAATTCTAAACCCTATTTGAACAGATTAGTCTGATTAGCTAGAATTTCAGATCTGTTCTGTAAGACATACCAGAAATCCTTTTCCAGTTTTAAATTCTGGGAGAAAAAGCAATGAATTCTCAAATGTATCAT
>NW_010250648.1:1282-37764 GCF_000690775.1 Eurypyga helias | reverse complement strand
CTGCTGAAAACAAACCCAGAAGTGAGAGGCACCAAGGCCATGAGAAGTGGAAATAGTACAAGCACAAAGAAGCATCAGGAAAGCTCCTCCAGTAATACTCTACCAAGACCAAGGTGCCTACGAATTTGCTAAGTAGCACTGCAAGATCACATTGAGTTTTTTTACTTACTTAAGCAGTTCTGCTTGGGCCAGAATGACTGTGTGTATGAGCAACCTGCTAGGGATGTTTTCAGTTAATGAGTTCATGGTCTAATCCCACAGATACACGTTAAGAGGGTACTTGGAGTATTCTTCCTGTTGTTCCACAGGGTGAATGCTCTTCTGACTTAATCATAATGCTTGAACTGAAAGATCTCAGAGGCAACAAGAGGAATAGGCACAAAGATTATGGTGAGAAAAACATAGTACAGAAAAAGCATTTTTCACACTTGTGCAACTAAGCTAATTTCTACTGGAAAAATCCACTCCTGCTGTAGGCTAGTATTTTGCATAGAGCGAACGTACCCCGAACAAGGAGATCTCACCTATGACACACAGAACAGCAGACACCTTTATTCTCAGACAAAACTAGCTTTTGACCTTATAGGGGAAGGGTGGTGATAACAGCAACCTCGTTTTTGTCTCCAGTGACTGCTTTCCTGTAATTCATCAGCAGTTCTGCACTGCAATAATCTTACTTTGCAAATGCTCTACCATGGACTGGCTGGGCTTCAGGATAGTCAAAAAGCTCAAGGAAACTGCCTATGTTTGCTCATCATCTCATTTTCAGGTCACTTATCTTGGTATTAACAATGCAATTGCAGTTCCACCGCGGAACAAATTCCTTATAAATATGGATTTACAAAGCTGAAATGCCTAGGTAATAAAAACAGCTGAGAGACACAAACCTGCAAGTAGGATCATATTTAAGACTGGTTGCAAAATGTGACCAGACTGACAGCATACGACTCTTCTTAACATCTTTATAAATGTAAAATATGACAAATAGGCATTTAAACAATATAGCAAAGGACAATAGTAGTTATTAGAAGACTCAAATGAATGCAAGTCACAGATATGTAAATACAGTATTTTATTATTGCACTACATTTTAAGGCTGCATAAATAATTGTACATACATACGGTGGCTATACTAAGCCACTCTGACAACTATGACCTTATTGTGGCAACAAAATGCCAAGAAATCCCCCGGGATTTAGCGATATTTTCTGACACCACAATCCTGCAGCTATCTCCACAAGCAATTAAATGAAAATGCTGCACTGCCTCCTGCTACATTCCAGAGAGCTGTATCAGGTAATTCAGACTCCCTAAGAACATTGAAGATGTATACCCAGTGACTGACAACTACCAATCAGCTCTAACATACTCACTGCAACTTCTTGAAGCGCTTCAAATAGGCTTGCAAGAGAAATACTACACTGTATTCCCCTGAAGATGTGAAAAAATATCCTCCAAACAAGTTAATCTTCTTGAAATGGAAACCTATATTCTTCACGGCAAAAAAAAATTTCAGTGGTGGAAGATGCCAGATTGCTTCGCGCTTCCTATGCCAACCCTTCCTGCCACCCCCACCACAGACAGAGAAACTGGGCCATGCTGCATTGAGCACGGCTGTAGTCACCAAGAATATCCCAAAGGGAAGATATTCAGCTGAGTCCAGTCAGGCACCCAGTCTGCTGCTATGTGCTATCAACGACTTGCCTGGCTGGAGGAGCGGGGATGTCTGAAGCTGGCTGAGACGTACCAGACAAAGCCCTGGGAAGGGAACAGAAGGGATGTGGATGTCTCCCAGAGAGTGAAGGCCAAAAAAAAGGCAGTTAGAACTGACTGCCTCGGATTAAGTGTGTAAAGGAACAGTAAGTGAAAATAAAGGGAGATTCTGACTGTAGAAGAGAGAGCAGCACAGAAAAAGTACAGAGGAGAGAAAGGAAGTGTAAAGGAGGAGGCAGAAAGTGTTGCAAGCAAACTGTTGCTACAGTAGTGACATATTGAAGACAGGTCCAGGAATGGCTTCAAGGGAGACAGTTCTTCCACCTTCACTGCCCCTAGTGGGATTCTCATTCAGACAGCCCGCAGCCCCTGCCTCTGAAGGGCTACCAACAACCAACTGGCTTGTCCTGTGAAAAAATCAGGGTGCTGAATATGGACGGACTTGGCATCATACCAGACTGCTCACCGAGCGCTGCTAGAAGAAATCGAGTACATCCTCGAGCTCAAAGTTACCAAAGGCACTTCCACCGTACACTTCCCAGCCTTTCAGTGCTCAAGGTCAGAATCACAGATGAGTCTCTGAATCATCAATATAGTCTTTAGCACTTATAGGTTATTCACACACAAAAAGATAACGAGTACTTGCAAACTTCGGCTTTTCTATTTTTGGGGGGTTTCTTGTCTGGTTTTGTCTCTTTTTCTACTAAAAGCTGGGCTAAGCTTAAAGAGCTGATAGCTGTTCTTTGTCATTTCTGAGCTGGAACACAGAGAGATGCAGCCTGTATGCAGCATCTGTGTGACAGCCTCATCCCCAGGTTGTTCAGACAAGTGCTGTGCCCACCAAAGGATGTACTGTGTAGGAATCTGACACATGGGAATTGATTTTAACACAGTATTCAGGATTTTGCCGGTTTTCATCACGCTTTTCTATTACAAGCCAAATCACTTTCTGAAACTATTAAAGGACCTGGCATCAAATAAGGCAGAGCCTCCAATTCCTGCCTGGAGGGTTTATGTACAGCATTTGTAGACTCCATCAGAAGGTAAAAGTTTGCTGATAGACAGCCAGACTTTTAAACTTCATTTGCTCCGGCTGTACCAGAAGCATCCAGCCCTAACACAATTCTAGCAAACATAGGAATCATTTGTTCTGCTTGACAAAGGTCACCAGACATCAGCTTCAATCTCCCACTGAAGTCTGTTTATCGAATTCTGCTTTCAGTGGCAGAACCAAAGACTTACTTCACAGTGAGCTGGGCCTCATTTTTTATAATGAACTGTCAGGAACATGCCTTTCTTATACTCTGCAACTGTAAATTTGCAGGGTATAATTCTAAAAACCAGGATTAAATTTAATATGTTTTGAATTTACATGATCTCATTGCAGGATGAGATGATTCTAGACAGACTATGCACAACTGTATGCTCAATGTACTCAGAAGCCCAGTATGTGACAACTGGGCACATAACAGCAATTCTGCCTGGAAAGGAGCGTTTGTATAGTTTTACTCTAATAACTTTCTGAATTTAGTCTTAATCAAAATCCAAACCAAGCGGCAAATTCTGAGCACTGGAGTACCCTGCCACTTAATGGCAACTCCCCTTAAAGCTATTAGATTTTATTCTGGGGCACAAAAAATGGTACACAGTTTTAAAGAACCTTAGGCTAGTCTCTTTTACTGCAGCCAAGTATCAACTTGCTCTTAGGTTGCAGTAGGAGTTGCAAGATAACAGCAAGTTGATACCTTGACTAATTCCACAAGTGCAGAAGTATGAGGCTCGTGTGTCTAATTTACACATGGACATTTTGAGTTTTCAAAGGGGAAAATGTGATTTAAGTACAAGATCGCCTGCCAAATTCCTCAAACAATTACAGATGTTTCTTACATGTCTGACCTAAGAAGGCTGACTGCTAAAACCTAGACTTACCCAAACCACTACAATTTCCTCTACAAGCCATTTGTCTAGAGTAAAAGGACAAGAGGAGATCTAGATTTATGGATCATGACACAAACTTATAAATCTTTGCTCTTAGTTTACAATTTAAAAAACATTTAAATATGGAGCTTGTCAGCCAAAGTAGCTTTTGGTCCTTTCATCATGTGTTCCAGTCTAATAGAGCAGAAGCAGCACTTGTGTTTCCCTGCTCTAACGCTGGCTTATTGTTTTTGTTCAATGGCAGCATCTGCAGCAAAAAAAAAAGGCAACCAGACTTGCAGAATATTGGAAATGCAGCTGCTAACTCTGCAGTGGGGAACAGCCCAGATGAGGTACCCTTTCTTCCCAGCCTTAACACTTTTCAAACCCAAGCCCAGAGGGTTCCCTGCACACCAGAAGGGATTGCTGCCAGCACACAATCGCTTCCCCAACCTCATAAAGAGCTTGCCCGTCACGGCAGGAACAGAAGGCTATTTGCAACCCACCCCTCCATCACACAGGGTCTGTAGTGTGTGTCAGTGTCACTCAGAATACGGGATGGCTTTTGGTTTTTCAAACAGCTTGCCTTGACAGATGTGATGCAACCCCAGAACTACTCTAACGTTCAGTTTCTTATTCTGGATCAAGTTGCCCACAAATTACTGTTGCTTGACAATTCCAAGATAAAGAACCTGTCCTCAGTTTCATACAATTTACTAAACTTTAACCATTTTGGATGAATACTCCGAACATATAATTTTCAATCTCCGTCAAATTAATTTTTCAGCTATTTTTTTAAACAAGCAAAAGAAAACCACTTCTTGTCCAATTAAATTCCTGTAACTTTGCGAGACTAATGGTGATGATGTTTTGGGCCTAAAATCTGGCAGGGTGTTGCCACTGACATTTTTTCAAACCCAAACTTTTAATCATATATTATCTGAATTTTTTAAATAGCTTTAGCTGGTTCAAAACACCATTTTTTCAGTGAATAAGCTATTCAGAAATCCTAATCAGGGACCCATTTTTCTAGGAACTGTATAAACACAGCTGCTAGGAAGGGTCTGGTACAGACTGTAACATAATGGTTTGAATTCTGTTTGAGAACCACCTCACAGAGGCAACTTCAACATGCTAGACATGATTCTGTAACCCCAAAAAGAAATGTGATATGGTTTGATAAAAACTATAGTGAAATTTGATACTCAATATAAAGAGCGGAAGGTGGAACCAGAGCTACCTTGATTTATATGCATCTGCACAGAAGAACACCACCACATGAGTAAAAGAGGAAGAATAGCTGAGGATGAAACATAGCCCTAAGGAAAAAGGAGTGAAAACAACCTGAGGCAAAACCAGAGCCAAGAAGGCCACCTGAGACCTGCTCTGCCTACCAGAGGGCTGCTAGCCCTGGCCATCAAAGCAACTAAGGAATCACTAATCCTCAAGGCTTCCAGGATCCAGCAATAGCATGTGGAGGGCTCTTCAAATTGTGTTCTGCTTCAGTCGGGTCATTTTTCTTCAAAACTATTCACCACTTTCAGGATCCAGGAGAAATCCAATGTGGAGCCAAAACCAGATGGGAAAATGTTTAACAAGCAGCAGACTGACTCAGTGCCAGGAGAAAGCCCAAATGCAGTGATTTGGAGATAAGGCACATGAGCCTAGAGGCAGAAAGTACTGAGAGGACCGTTGCAGGTGGTTGCTTCCGCAGGCTCCTCTGGATCCTGCAGAAAAAGATCAAATATTGGTTATACACACTTTCCAGCGGTTTTAGTGAGGGGATGGGGAATGGGAAGGTTCGCTGGTTTATTTGTTCAATACTGAAACAGCTCTCAGATCCAGCTACAGACAGTTATAACACTAGCAATCATTTCACTGTGTCACAGAAATGTATACTTCAGAGTTTGATTTCAATTTATTCAGTATACATCAGTGGCGAGGAGTTTTCAAAAAGGGTTTGCAGTTGGGTTGATGGACATGTAATCATTTTGGAAGGCAAGATAAATCACTCGAACTAGTGGGTAAAGCAAAAATACACACTGAATTCTCCTTCGCCAAGGAAACAAAAGAACAAATTACCACATTCTACATGTATATAAGGTATTACAGGGAAAAGAATGGACCAAAAAATTTTGCACGAGAACTGACTTCAAAAAATATTTGAATTTCAGATTGAAAGGATTTCTAGGAAAAATCTCTTTGGAACGGATGTGGAATTTGTTATAACAAACTGTGTAGCTTACCTTCTTACTGGCTCTTGAATTCTCATTCCTACGAGAGAAGAGGAACATATCAGTGTTGTATTGTGAGGCTGAAGCTGGGGCTGCTGTTAAGAGAATTTGCAAAAATATCTACTTACCTAAGTCCATGGCTCTTGTGGGACGAAAGTCCCTGTAATTTTGATTCTTCTGATCATCTCTAAAAAAAAAAAAGGGGGTGGCCCACACCTCAAATGGCAAATGCTGGTGTCGCCCAACTTGAACAATCAGTGTTGGCTGATGCAGCTGAAGTTGGCTATGGCAAAGCAAATCATGTTGCATTGCAGATGACTTAAGTCTATTGTCAATCTCACCCATACTACAACATTCATTCAATATCCATGTTAAGTTGCTTGAGTTTTTCTTTGGATATTTCTGTTTCTTAAACTACCAGTTCTGTAGACTGGACAATTTTGTACAGAATAAACAGTTCCTTTAAAATTCCATTATAGACTATGGATTTTTTCCCCCAGAAATTCTACTTCTACTAAAATTTGCAGTCTTCTCTTGGCCTTTACTGGCTGGCAAGGCAACACATCATTGCCCATTCTTTGGATTGTTCTCGCTTGCTTTGTAAGGCAGTCTGGCCTTCCTATTAGAGTGCACCTGTGAGAGATTTGCTCAAGCAGCAAAATTACTCCCAGGGAAATAGTTTTTAACCACACTCCTTAATAATGATCTCTGGGATGTGCTGCCTGGACTGTGGATCTTAGCGTGTTGCTGACTGACAAAATCCTTCCATGAAATGGAGCCTTTAGTCTCATTATGAGGATCCTTCTCGCTGGGATTGATCTTGATGCTCATTTTCCTTACACAGTGATTGCTAATTTGGAGTGGGAGATCAGGATAGCTGAGGAGAACAGCAGGGGTCAAATCAAGGACAGGAGACAGGCCACTTGGTACAGTAACTATAGAACCTCATTTTTTGCTTCAGTGTATGATTTGTACATCATGCATTACATTAAGAAATAAGACACAGAAGCCACAAACTGGATATAGTGTTCAATTCTGGCAACCTAAGTGGGCTACAGAGTCCAAGCGCATTAGGAGGATGCCTATACCCTATATTTGACATATGTTTGTTCTTATACAGCCCCTCCTTGTAATTTTACCCTTACACTCCAGTGTTTGACTGTATGGGCTCACTTTTTGAGTTCAGTTGGAAGATACTAAAAATCCTGACAGAGGATATTTTATTTCTATGAAAACAGTTATCCACATTCTCTGACAGGACACAGGACAAGTTGATTCCAGGCATAAACTGACTAGACCAAAGTTCAAAGAGTTTATTTTGCAGCTTTACTAAGAAAGTGTTGATGGATTTCTGTTGCCTTATCACATCTCTTCCACTGCCATGTGGCTGACACTGCTTTGGTCCTTTAAGCAAAAAAAAAGTTTCACCTGCCTTAATAAGTATAAGCCAAGAAATTATTTTTGGTGACCTTAGAGGATTGCTTCTAAGTCAACTAAAAGGCTATAATTACTGACAAATTCGTATCAGATGTTGAACTTAATTAAGATTTCTGTTGATTATCCAAAGCCTTGGAGACTTCTTAACTTTGCACAATGTGTTTATTACAGCTACTGACATAAATCAGTCTTCTTGAGCTTACATGGAAATCCTTCTCTGACTCTCAGCCACTGACAGCACATCCAAAAGTATTAGGGGTGCAGGGCCTTTACAATATGATACTGTAAGTCAAAAAGCTAAGAACATGTGGCCACAGTCAAGTGTCTTTCCATTTCATAAACTGGACAGAATCTCATTTGATTTATTCTTTAAAGAACTGACCTAATATAACAGCATTTTCGCTAACTCCTTATCTTCTGAAGTACAAGAATAAAATCACAGTTATAACACAGACTGTGTCAAGTTTTGATTTTACCTTCATTTAAATTTTCTTGCCAAATTTTTAAAACATAGTTTAGGTCACACTAATATTTTTTTCATAGTAGCTGAATACAAAAAGAAGTGCAAATCACCTCATAGAAGTTTTTAAGCTCCAGTTTAACATCATTTTAAGAACTTTCTCATGTACACCTTGTGACTGATCTTATATTTTGATTATTAGCAGCACAGTTACTTTTGCATAAGTGAATGTTTATTTCCAAGTTAAAGAGAGGAAAAAGGTTGCTACTAAACAAGCTGCTCTTATCAGTTATCAAATTTTCCCCATCAAAACTAAAGAATGACTCTCCAATGAATGACTACTTATGTCGAGACTCCAGCACTAACCAGAGATAAACTGGCTGTTGTCACTACACCAAAAGCAGCAGGTCTCAAGACCTGTCAGATCTCAGTTTTGTAAAGAGCCTTTGCTGCCATTTCCCATGATCAACTTAACACCCCCTTGACGAGCAGAGAAGGGACACACTGAGGATTCACTATTAAAATACATATCAAGTATGAAGGTAACAGGAATAAATCTACCTTTAAATGGTTGTAGGCTAACTCCCACAGCTAGGATTTATGCTTTTATGCCGAAAGACCTTGGTTCAAACCCACAAACTCTTTTGGGGTCACTGCATAAGTGCTTTAAGTTTTCAAAGAGAAGATAGCTAAAAGATTAGGTTCAATGGTCTGTTCTCCTTAATAAATAACAATAATAAAAACCTATGAATCATTCCCCTCTTCCTGAGTCAAAGCTTCCCAGAATCATTCCAAATTTCCCTTCCTCCAGCCTTATTCTAATACACATCCCTGGTAAAGGCAGGATCAGAGGCGACTCAGTGCTTGTTCATAAGAAGCATTCCCTCCCACAGAGCAAGAGTTTTTCCACCCTTGGAAAAACACTACTTTTCATCCCTAAATGGGGCAATGCATTAAACAGACACCCCTCTCTCTGAACAGGCCGAGGCATGAATTCCTCAATTTCAGGGAGGAGGGCAGCCTCCCAGAGCGATAACAGAGCCTGACACGGCAGGTGGAGAACACAGTCTATTCACAACTAATGATCACCCCAGGTATTTAGTGTCAGAAGTGCTGGAGCTGTGCAGCACTCCGCAAGGTAATTGTGCAGGCCAATTCCCTGCTAAGTCTGTTCCACGCAAGCACACACAGTTGATCGCCTGGGAAACCTTTTTTCTGCTTTGGTTCTGATAGCAGCTGAAACTCTTAATGAAGTATTTGACGCAGCCTTACCATAATCACATAAATCAGGTGGAAATGTAGAAAATGGTTACAGAAAATTATTAATTTCAGCCTTTTCTCTGGCAGAAAACTAGGCAAAAACAAAAATAAGTTTTAATAAGACAGATGATGTCAGGGAAAAACATCCCCTAAGGATGAGAGAAGAACTGGAGTCATAAAGGCAAACACATGATAGAGAATCAGAAAATCCTCCGCTGGGTACCAGCTCCTAAATTAACAGTATATGCTGACGCACGCTGGGGAGAGACAGCATTGAGACAACCTGGTTGTTACCCTTATGAGATGGAAACAATCTCTTCCCCTTGCTCAACCTTTTACGATAATCACATGAGGAATCACTCCAGTCCGTCACACAAGGAGTTGGGACACCCACCCAGCTAGGTTGCATGTGGCAGGTTTTCCCCACCACTGGGCTCCCTCTCCTCTGCCCCAAAGGGTCAGTCCATAACATCACAGCTCACTACTCAGCTCTTCTAGGGACTGCAGTGGATTTATAAGGCACATAGTATCCTACCTCCGAAACACCGGCAGGACTCCGTGACTTGTGAGAAGTGGAGAGAGAAAGGTTATCATTTGGCAGTAGAAAAGAAATGCAGACTTTAACTGCTGTATAGCTAGTGCCTAGCAGGTGTGAGCAGGAAAGATAAGGAAAATACCTATAGCATTTCAAACCTGGTTTTAAAGAGAAAGGGCTTAATCCATTTCTAATTAAGTCACCATAAGTAGTGAACTGACACCCTGGCTAAATGTATGTATGCAAAAAATGCTGAGAAGGGAAGCAGGGTAACAGCACAAGTTAGATTACTTCTGCAATCTGTAACTAATCTTGGGGCAGCACTGACAGCGCCAAAACTCCACGTGGCCACTTTGAACTGGAAAAGAAGCCAAAAAGGGAGGACAGCCGTCCAAAGGGAACACAAAAGCAGATTCCAGCAGCTTTGCCTACGGGCTCTATTCACACTGCTTAACTCTACACAATGCAGCCTGGCAGCGCTTGCCTGACCAAATTAACAGCGTGACGCTAATAAGCCTGCCTGACAGTTCAGTATGTTGCCATTAACCAAGCGGTCGATGAGACTTCAGTCTCCCCACTGCCTGCCCAAATGACAAGACTTGCCCCCCTCACTCACTGCCGTTGCCTCAAGGACAGATTAGAGCCATGGTGGCTTTTGACTTTTTCTTTTAAATGGCATTTTCAGATGAACTACAGTCTCAAGCCAAGGGGAGGGAAGGGGAAAGTTCCCAAATCCTCCTAGATTTGCTAATATTACTTCTGGCCCAAGAATTGTGCTTAATAAAATGGTATAGAATGGGAATACTACAGCACGGATCTTGGCTCGGACACTGCTCATCTAGCAGATGTACAGGACTCCGTGGCAGCTCTGTATCATTGCGTCCCAATTCAGAGGTGGAGCAACACAGTCGCTTGGTCTGGCATTTTTTGCAAGGACCTCCATCCCTCCACCTACTCCAGTTCCCACCTCCAATGTCAGATATTAAAAAAAGAGCCAATTTACAAGCATTCCCAACAGAAAGGAAGTGATTGGTAGTTTTGAGCCCTCTTGACCTTGAATTTTTTGAAGGACACATGATTCAAGATGGGCTAGCACCACAATATTGAAATTGAAATTTGAACTGTGAAGAGGCTTGGATAGAGTTGTTCAGTATATTTAATTACAAAGTTTAGTCTCTTGATACATGGTACAATGTAGATTCAGCATTCTGTGGTCTACTTTTATTCACCTCTTTCCTCGTTAGTGTGTGTTCAAGGGCTCTTGCAGGCAAAATTTTCATGAAAACAGAACAATCAGCCTAAATGATACTTCAAGATCAACTCTTCCAAATCTCCATAAACATGTACAGTGCAAACGCAGCATGGGAAGCTTTCTTCCATAAATTAGAATTCAGCTGGCTTGATCTCTAACGCAGTTCAGATACAGAGCGTAACCCTGGGCTTCATCCTAACCTTGTCTCTTCCACTGAAAGATGAAGTGTTATGATACTGCACTGCAAATTCAAAAGCAGGATACCGGGTACAAGCTAGGCACTCAAAGTGCCTGCAAGATTTCAACATAAAAGTTACCGGGCACACTGCTGCTTTCAGAGATATGAAAGATGATGATGATACTTGTTCGATGTTAGGCTGAAATCTTCCAGTATCAGGTCAGCAACCACAAGACTTGTGAATACTTTAATGACACTTTACTCAGCCGCTACACTTGGGTAGGCAATTGCCATAGTAAGGACACACTCAGCTATCCCAAACTGCAGCCTCTTGGATCTGGATTAGTTTAGCTGCTTTCTAGCTTCTGTCTTTTTCATGGTTTTTCAAGCTCAGACAGGAGCAAGGTGCACACTTTCTAACAGGATGGAAATTGAAATAGCTCACTGAAATACATAGTGATCCTTGATCATCAAAATCCTTCAAAATAGGACTTGCACATCTGACAAACATAGGCTTCAGTATTTCAAAGCAAAAGTTACCAGCTCTGCGGCCTTATTTTTCCAAGAAACAAAGTTCACCGATAACAATTGCTCTTCCAAACCATGACTGTCTGTCATTTTCAAATCCTTGTTTCATCTCACTAACAAAGCAAGTGCTCGAGGATGTCACCCACAGATAGTTAAGTAGTCTCATGGAGCTATTTTACATTTTTAAAGGCAGTTTTATTCTTACACATCTAAATGTTATGACTTTGATAAAAAAAAAGTCACTCAACATTTTTATCTGATAATGCTATATGAAAAAAATTAATTTTTACCTTGGATATTTTTCCTTAATTTGCCTTCAGCAGCACGCTTCAAAATTATTTTGCAGTGCAATTCTGAGTGGATAAAATTCTGAATAGAAGACATTTCTCAGTATGCCCAGCACTGACAAATCTGTGACAACAACAAAGCGTGCCACTTGCTTTCTCCAAAAGAACGCTTCTTTTCAGCTTTATTGCACACATTTTAAGATGACATGAGGAAACGTGTATAGAAAAAAAATGTCCTAATACATAAATCCTAAGTAACACCAGAAACAAGAAAATATTCCTTCAAAGTAGAGATCTTAAAAAACACCCCCAAACAAACACTTTCTGTTTCACTCATATAGGAGCTTTCTAAAAAAAGAAATATTACTAAAGAATCTTATTCCTTATAAATTTATCTACAATTAAAGCAGAACAATAGAAAGAAAGAAACCAACAAAGAAAGCCCTCTACAACACTTCAGTGACCTTCTAGCACTTTTGGGTCTCCACAGCAAAGACTGCAAACTCAGGAAGTCCATGAAGGCAGCATGGAAACTCATTGGTTTCACCTGGTTTTCAAATCTTAACTGCTTTTCTACCAAACAAAAAAGCACCCTTTATGCTTAAGCCAACTAAACAATACTTTGTTTTCACACAAGCTCAGATAGCTTACAATAATGTTAATTTGAATTTTATTTGTGAAAGTTAATTCCTCATCCCTACTGGTTGGGTATTTGTCTAACAGGCTGTGGCCCATGGGACCCGTGGTGGGGGGGGGGGGGGGGGGGAACCCATCCAAAACATAGATAATGTTAGTAACAAAGATACTTGGATTCAAACTTCTCTGAGATTGGCAAAGTCTATGTGAGGCGGCAACCTGATCTCTTGCTGGTTTAACTACATTGATCAGTCTTGTTTGCTTCACCTTGCAAAGCAGATGATACGGCAGGAGATGAAGATTTTTATTTCACAGCCTGCTAGTGTAAACTTTAGACCAGAATAAGTTCTATGGTGGAGAGAAAGACAAGATAAACCCCCTATGATGCAAGCCAACACCACACAAAATGAAACCTTACTTAAGTAGGAAATTCAGATAGAAAAATTCAGATAGAACTTGTTTAGTTCATCTGGTTTGTGTTCAGAGCAAAGCTTGATTTAATTCCTGTCTATTTTACTAATTAGTTCAAAATGTACAGCTGTGCTAAATGGTGCTAATCAGTGTGCAAGAAACAACACCCTCTCCAGAGTTAGAGCCAAATTTAGAGGTCTGCTGTCCAGTTCATAAAGTTTAGTGTTTCTATGAATAAGCACAATTAAGCCCTGGAGAATATCCAGACTTCAAGACATAATTCCCACACAGAGCCTTTGAAAGACTTTCAGCATCTTTCCTCCAGGAGACAACTGGATTCCAGTGACATAGCATGGTATTTTTTTTCCCTTTAACCTGAGAGAGTTTAAAATGGAACATTGTTATTGAGCAGGAACCAGCTCTTCCTCTAGGTATTTTGTATAACGTCCTGGAATTTATCCAGAACCAACATAAGAAAGCATCCAGAAATAAAAATAGGAAAAGAGAATATGAGCAGCCGCAGGCAAAAATGAATAGCACCTTATCCTTGTTTTTTAAAATTCATCCCATGTACCACCAAACTGCTGGAAAACCTCTTCCTTCCCAAGCCCCAACTTCTCCCTGTTTCTTTACAGGTTCCCATTCAAGGCCAGTGACTCAACACCTCAGGAGGGAAAACAGACCAGGCTGAAATTTATACCCAACAGGATGGGAGAATGTTAAGCTCATTGCAAGGAGGAAGGAAGGAAAACCCATTAGTAGTCAGAAAGGAAACACATTTCAATAAGGCTCTTTTGTCTTTAGAAAAGGGAAAGCAAGTATTCTCCCCGCTACACAGTTGTGCTTACATAGGCTTTTTGCTTGGATAATTTCTGCAAAAAACTATGCAAAAGAAGAAAAATTACTAAACTGCTTAAGAAAAGAAACCTCCTAAATAAGGATAACATGGATCTGTTTTGCAAGACATCTAAATACTTGCAGCTTTCAAGCAAATAGGAGGAGTTAAGGACTATAGGAGCCAGATAAACAGTAGCACTGACAAAGTTTTAAAGTGTAGCACTTGAGCAATGATAGGACATCGGCCCTGCTCTGCGTGAGTGGTTGGGCAGAGACCTGGGACACTGCTTGGCTGCTGGACCATCTTTTCTACCTCAGGAAGAACATAAGAAACACCACCCCAGGGCATCCCCAAGGTTTCTCTGGCTGTCTCTGAGACCCCACCAATTTACAAAACCTCTTCATTATGCAACTGTCCAATCTGAAACAGATAATTCATCAGGGAGACAGAGCAGTGAGGTGCTTCTGGAAAGGATGTAAGGGTAAGCTCACCAGGACAGGACCCACAGCAAACTTCAGAAATATAAGACTTAGGAACATAAAGGGTCTTTGAGGCATTCTTATTCTACTACAGCGAGCAGATCCTGGGAACGGGCAAGCATATATCACTGGGAGCTGGGAGTAACGTCAGGCAGGTTCCTCTCCAAAATGGCATCTCCGTGAGACCTCCATCCACCAGCTCCGAGTGGTGGCCCTGCGCAGAACAGCGGTGCTGTGCTGACGTCCCCGCTCGCAGCACACACCTGGGCAGTTCTTACAGAGCAGTCGCGGCACCTTCTGCAGCTGCGCCCGCCCATCTGCTTCCTGCTTTTGCTGAAAACTCAGCAGCTTGGATTTGAGCCTTAACAGGGATTTCAGCTTTGTTCCTCCAACCTCTCCATTGGAAATTAGATGCTTAAACGCAGCTATCTCTGAAGTTCACAGCAGACAAAGTATTATGGGTGATAAGAGTAGCTCCCTTCGTCTGACAACTCCAAACATAGTAGCATTATGTACCTACCACTGCCCATCCCCAGTGAACTAAAGCCACGGTACTTTCACGCCCTCATTCACAAGTTTAAGCAAGAAGAACAAGTGCAAAGCATCCCAACTCCCGCAGTCCTATACCACCCAACGGTGGGTGCACCAGCTCACAGCCAGAGCACCTTTGCATGCACCGCAGATAACGGCTTGGCCACCGTTCGCTTCACTGCACACAATGTGCTCCACAGAAAAGGGACAAACAATAGAAGATTTGTGAGATGATGTACTGGAGCAGAGCTCAACACTTAACATTTTGAAAAATGCAAGGGCCCGACGAGCTGAGCAGAGGCACACACTGACAAGACCTTTTCAGAGGCAGACTGAAGCCTTCCCACACATTACCAGCTAGCAGCCTCCATGACAAGCGTGAACTGAGGCTCGACTGTGTCATGCAGATCAGAGGCATTCACCACAAGTCCGGCAAACTGAAAAGCTCTCTTCTAGCAGGGGGGATGTTAGCGGGAAAGACAGTTCATATGACCCTTGGCACCCTCCACAGGAACAATGATCTTCAGGAAGAAAAGCAACAGTCTAAAAATGCAACGGAGACTGGGAATCAGCACTCCAGGGACAGCAAACCAGCTCCTAATAACATCTTGTGCCCTTTTGCTTTTCTTGAGAAAGCTTATCTTCTGCATATTTCAACTCTCTACTTTAGCTGAGAATTTTTTGGCTACAGAAGGTGTTAACTTATTTAGCCTTATTACAATATATTATTGCTTGAGCTCAAAAAAGCAAATTCTCTTCCCAGACCTGCTCTGAGTAGCCAGCTCTAGTGTGGGATTGTTGCCCAGGACCTGCTGACAATGAAGCTACACGCTTGTCTGAGTAAACTATCCCTCCCAACCTGGCAACCAGCACAGTTTCTCCACAGAGACACCTGGGGATGGATCTCCCAGCTCCCCCGCAAAGCCAAACGCCAGCAAATTCAGCCCTGGCACCCGCCGTAGTGCTAGGGCACTCTCTGCAACATGCTCCATGATCCTTGCTTGATACTGTGCAAAGAAGACACCACTGCTCATATAAGAGCACTCTGAACTGCAGTTGAAGGAAGCAGGGAGAATATTTTGGCCAAGCACCTCACCTGACTTGTTCCAACACTCCTCTTCAGGCAACTCCTACTGGCTACAGTGAAAGAGAGGATACAGGGCTAGATGGACTCAGTACAGCTGAAGTAATAGTTGCAAGAAAAGCACTGTAAGAGGAAGTACAAATCAACACAGATTAATTTTTTTAGGTGTCATACTGGGAATAATTTGGCTTGCAGAACTTTGGCAACAAGGGTAGAGGCTGAGCATGCTGCGACTTTCAGATCTGCATGCCTGACAGCTGCTCAGTTGAAAAGCGATTCTCATCAAGAGCCTCATGAGGTTACAGGTTTCTCTTTGGTCATTCAGTATGAAATAGTCTGTTCAGATGCAAAACTATTTTCAAGTTAAAGCAGGGTTTTTTTAACTGAAAATTATTTTTAGACCTAACTCCTTCTGGCTTGAAGCCAAAAGTAGACAAAGTTCCATTTATGTTTATAGACCAGATCACCTCCTCACCATTCACACATCCATCTCTCTAAAAGGTGCACTTTGCATTTATACATTCCTATACTTAGGAAAAAAAAACAAAACAAAACCAACAACCAACACCAAACCATTTAATTTCTCCCAAGTCTTTCAATGACTATACCTGAAATTAACAGCACCCACTTGCGTATGACTTCATTCCAGTGCTATTTGGCATATAAGCCTCCATTCTGTGATCACATTAACTTAGATGACAGCAGGAAGTAAGGAATTAAACAGAAACCTGAATAAATATGACTAAACCTGGGGTGGGTTTGGGCCATCTGATTCTGAATGGATTAGAAACTGAGCTCACGCCTGCAGCCGCTACCTGCCAACACGCTGTCTGTGTGCATGCTTCCCACACTCCCACAGCTCCTCTTCTGCCAGGGGTTAACACCACAGCACAGGTTGTAAAATATGACCTATGGAACAAGGAACAGGCCAACACGCTCCTTCTCAGCAAACAGTTGCTTTTAACAAACATTAGTTTGGATGCAGCTACAGAGGTGAGTTAAGTTTGGGGTTTTTAAGTACAAGGTTGTCATCCGGATGCAACAGCCTCAGAGACAGATATGTAACAGAAAAAAATGTTTGGATACTTTTCTATTCTCACAAACAAGAACAGTCTGTCAGTATCTCTTCACACAATCCTTTCCCTTTGCAGTTATCTCAGGACAGTTGGATCTGGAGAAATTAAAACTTCAGTATCTGCTGCTATAATAAGTAAAAGGGAACCATGTCTGAAACGGAAATACTGTTTTTCAAAACCACTCATACCTTGGCCAGATTTTGGAAGCAGTAGTACAAACACTGCCCCTTACCAGCCAGGCTAAAAAAATAACAACACTGATATAAAGCAAAGTATTTACTTAATGCTGTAACCTTCTCAGCAGTGACTGTTCTGGAAAGACAAGTAATGACAGTGCATTGATCACTGGATGCAAATGCCTGTTTTCCAGAGGCAGCCTTGGAAGCCACACCTGCAGCTCTGGGCACACCTGCCAGCAGCTTGCAGATGCTTAGTCACCTCCTCAACAGAGCAAAGGGACCAGCAGCCACGTCTGTGCCTGCAAGTGATTTCATTTGCAAAGTTACAGATGTGCCTCAGAAGCATGCTATAAAGGCAGCTCCTCTGAACATTAAGCCCTTTTACACCTTCTAAATAATCCCAGCTGTCTGTACAGCAGGGATGTTATTTGTTATCCCATCCTTATGGATTACAGTTGAATTACTTTGCTGTGTATTATCCTCCACCCAAATATTCAAAAACCACACTGACTGCTTGTCTGTGCAGGAAGTAAGAGTTTCAGCTGTAGCAAAGGGGAGGATAAACCCAAGCTGTGTCTGTAGTGAACCTCCTCTAACGTCCCTCCCCCCACATCGTGCTGTGTGATTTCAATGTCAGCACTACTGCAGTTCAGCCAGACTGCCAAAGCCTACTTAAAAACTCAGCAATGGAGATTAGAGATGGAGTGGCTCAAAAATGAAGTTAAGCAAAACCTTCATGCATTTATCATAAAAGGATAGGCTTCAGAGTTCAGGAGGGTATTACTTGGAAAACAATCTGCAACTCTGATGAGTTTCCTTAAGCTTCTGCAAGCACAGGTCTGTACAAAATGGGATTAATTCAAAACCTTATCAGCAACTATTCATATGGCCCAATGCATGGATCCTGCTTTACAGGGTTAAAATTTAAGCTACATGGCTTACCATAGAAGAAAAAAAATTGTTTCTGTAACCGCACTTAGGATTCTTAGAGCACAATTCTGCCCTTCAGCAAGTTTGCTATTTCACTGTTAGTAATGAAACCCTAAAGGAAAACCCCAAAAGAACTAAAAGGAAGAAAAAGAATTCTTGAACTGTTTTTGTATTTATCTGTTCTGCTGACATTCCCATTTCCCCAAAATAAATATTTATTATGCTACTTAAGCAAAAGATTTAATCCACAGTTAAATTTTGATATAATATTGAGTGCACTATGGATTTTAGTTCGCCCTCCTTTTCTAGCAGTACAAGCTGTAGGTGAAAACGCCCTGAACAAGTGTTTCTTTTGTTGCTGGTGTAGAAAACAAAAGCTTGGACATCCTGGGACAATTTTTTGAAGTGTGGTGGGCCACATGCCTATCTCTGCAGTGGTAGGACAGCAACTGCCTCTTCTGTCACTCAGAGAGGCAGATACATGAAGAAGCAGCATGCTCACGGGCCGTCAGTTGGATTAATCCTGCTGTGGGCAGATGGCTCTCCCTCGCCCTTACAGCTTGGCTACTTTGATAAAGAGATCATTAATGGAGAAATCGAGTTATCAGAAGCTCCATCAGAAACATGTAAAGGGTGTGGACAACATATCAGCTGGCTTCAGAAAGTGATTTTCAACATGAGTTTGCACAATTTTAATTTCAGAACAGCCTATTCCAAGTCTTTTGAAGATTAGCAAGATTAGCAAAGGCAGATTAAGATTATTAAGGCTGGATTAATGCAAAACTAAAATAGACCCAATTTTAAACTCCATGCACGTCTCACCTCAGTGTAACAGCTTCTTTGTTTCACAATACAATTAAGCGATACCAATTTGCACAGAGGAAAGCCCCTGAATATTCTGAAGCCTCTTCAGTATTATCTTCCAAGCAGAGAAAGCCATCTCATCTGACCACTTATGCTTCTCTTCCGAAACCCTCAAAGTGTGTGATGTTAACAGTGAGGTCCCCTTCCCAAGATACTGGGTGCTGGGAAGCTGCTGCAACAGCTGCTGAAGCTGAGAATCTAACACAAGAGATCAAGCTGAATTCTGCAGAAGCCACATCTTAATTTTTGTCTAGGAGACCAGGCCAGTTTCTCCACTTGTCAAGAAGTTCAAAGACTCAAGAAATGCATGCTAACTTTAGCTAAGCTGTGACGAGCACTCCTATCTGAAAACACATATTAACATCTCTTTCCACTGAAGAAAACACAAGAAGAAACTAGACTTGTGAATCAGAGGATAAAAAAATGACATCACGTACAAACACTGTCTTTACCAGAGATGCTGACCTCTGACCAGCACTTGGAAGACAGAAGCACATTACAAGAGTCATGGATGTTTTGATGGAAGCCAGCAGTCTGTGATCTCCTTGAAACACTTTCCTCACACAACACATATTGTGTCATCTCCATATTTTCCAGTCTGTTTACAGTTTTTAACAGCACGAACAGATACTGTGCCTGTAACGAGTTCATTTCTCAGTGTAAACCTCACATTTCAGGATAAACAGAATGCAATTCTCCATGGTCCCCAGAAGAATTAACTGCTAACCTTACATTAAAGCAGAACAGCCTTGGCAACTGTAGCCTTGTTCGTCCAAGATCAATGCCAGACTAGAACCGAAAAATTTGCATAGGTTTCTAAAGGTAAGGAATGCAACTAATGGCAATCTCCAGGGGTTTATGATACTCATATTCAAACAAACCTTATTTCAGAATCTTAAATCACTGGTTTGGGTGGTAGAGCTACTTAAGATTTTCAAGGCATATGATTTATACCACATGATATTCTGACTACAAATTTGGCTTATGTGTCAATAAAGCACATGTTAAATGAATTAAGGGTTGGCCAACTGACAGATCTCAAAGTAGTTGACAGCACGAAGTCACTGGGGGATAGAATTGTTTTTGTTTGGTTTTGCATTAATCAGAGCTAGCCAGATGCTCATCCGGATCCATAAAAATGCTGAAATCTAGATAAAACAAATTCCTTGAAAAAAATGTTCTGCTCACACACGGATTGGCAGAATGACATAAAAATAAAAAGACAAAGAAGACCAAAAGTGCACACATGCAGCTGAAATTGGAAAAGCCAGAGCCAGAGTTGCATCTCTAACACAGAGCAAAGGCAACAGCTACAGAACAGAGGACCAGGCTTGAAGAACTTCAGCATCCTGGCAGGTGAGTGACTGGAGTATCTTGCTTTGTCACTGGCACCACACAGTGAATAACTGACCAACACAGCCTTCAGCTGTGTCAAACAAGGGAGCAGGAAGTCAGCAGGTGATTCTGTTTTACCACTGCTGTATTCAATTCTAATCTGGGTATCCAAAGTTTTAAATTTATATTGGAAAATTGAAGGTGGTAGAAAAGAAGCTACCATGGAAAGCATAAATACTTTTAAGTATATTGATGGGCATGCAGGCCTCTATCATTCTACTAAGGGTATGTGAAACATTAACTTGAGTTACTTTAATATTGAAGCTGAGTGGAGAGAAAAAAGAAAGTTAATCAATGCTAAGCTGATGAGATGGACAAGAGAAACATTAAGTAATTAAATTAATATTGACATTTTTCATCCAAAATTAGTACCTGGAAATCACTTAATCAATATTAAAATCTCCCCTGAACATTACAGGGAAAAAAGGGATAAAAGCTAGTTTGGTATTATGCACATACCCACATAATCTTGCAGTCATTCCCTTAAACCCTTATCACATGGAACATTTAAACATGAAGTTAAAAAAGCTACATGTTTTCCAAATTTTACATGCATCTGGAAAGCTTCCTGTACTACAGCCTCTTAGTCATAATTTTGCTCTATTCATTGTATGCATACAATTAGCTATTAAACAAGTAAGAATGAAACAGGAAGGGAAGCAAAAGCCACACAGAAAAAAAAAAAAAAAAAGACAGAACTACCTGCACTTATTCAGAAAAACACAGCCAGGCAATTCTTATGTTTAGACTACTTGGACTCAAATTTCTATTATGAAGTTTCAATCCATAATTCAGGAACCAACACAAGTAGTTTGGTTTTGTTTGCAGACGAGCTAATTACTAGCCTTTGCTTGGTTTAGATCCAAACTCAAATAAATGTCTTTTTGCCCTTTTTAAGGAGCTTTCAAGATCTGTCAATATCAGAGAGCACTGTAGCTTCCTTGTGGAAGGACCACCCAGTATGACCCCTTAAGGAATACTGGAAATGTTTAAGGCTCAAGCCTACTAAATTGGAATACTTACAAAGGAAAAAAATAAATAAAACTTTAACCAAGAGGTAAAATTCCACTCCTATCTGCCCTGGATATTCAGATGCAAAACAGTGCTTCCCTCCATTTCCTTATTTAATAAGAAGTGGACTCATATCCAGTTATGAACAGATGCATTAAGATTATTTCAATTTTTTTACTACTCATGAAGCCTTAATACCAAAAGCTGAAGTGACGCCATATGTATGTCTGTGCAAGTGTTAGTAGGATCAAGTTTTTCAACATCAAACTCAGAAAGAATTTATTGGTGAAAACATTATTATTCATAGCACCAAGCTTAACTTCTGTATTTACAATTTCAGATATTAAAAATGGTCACATTTACACAAGTGCAATCTAGACATCCCCCACAAATGCAGGTATTAGATGGTATATTTAATTGCTTACAGTCCTAAAATTTGTATGCATAAGTCCTGATCCTACCTTTTTCACATCTAGTCATGCCTTTCAAAAACCAGAATCTCTGGCTAAGACACAGATTGTTTTGCAAAGTTAAAGATAAGAACAAACATTTTGATTTAAAAGGTGGTGTGTTATGAAACTCTGGTCCATTTCTCTGCAGTTTCCAGTTCTCATTCAAAATAAGTGTGATTGATCTGCCTCTCATTTCCACAGATATTCTTTGATATGTGAGCATGACAGATGATGAACACACCTGCCAAAGCTGCTTGCCTGAACAAGTACAAGGGTAAGTGCTGTGTGGCAGACAAGAACGATGTGTCACCGTAAGTCCTTTGGTAAAGGGAAGCAACATGAATGCTTTGCTTAGAAATTGCAGTCTTCCTCCCTGGCCCACCTAGCACACATTACAGCAGTCCAGTCATGCAGGACTCCCCTTCTTCCTCTCCTCTGCTTCAAAATGGAGAGGATTTTCAAAATTCTTAAGAAAATAACATCAGTATCATATCAGAGCAAAAGCTCAGCAGGCTCAGTCGTCTGACAGTGGCCAACAGCAGATGCTTAGAAAAAACAAACACGTAAGAACTATTCATTCATCACACCTTATCTATTCTAGTGTTCCTGCGTCACTGATGGTAAAGCTCAGGGCAGACAGAGCTGGCCAGATCATAATTTAGCACCAACAATAAAATCTTCCATTCACATTCAAAGCAAGACTTCTAAATTATCAGAAGGTTGAAGCAGTTCAAGACACCGGATGAAGGGCAGGAACATCTATCAACTGTGCTTTTGGTTGAATGCACTTTTTTCATAGGGCTGGATTTGATGACCCATAAAGTTCCTCCCTGCAATAATATCAAACCACACAGCACTCCATTTTCTTTGACTTCAAGCAGTCAGATGAGCCCCAGAAAGGATCACAGCTATATTTCAGAGGAAATTTGTTTCAGTTCTAAGGTAGTCTCTTCTCTCTGTGCTTCAGTCCCGTTTGATATTCTCAGGTATTTCTGACAGCTCTTCCCATGCACTGTTTTAGACATATGTGTGTATAGTTCATATATAAAGAGAAAATCTAAGTAAAGGCCAAGTATTAAAGAGAAAAGATGCTGTATGTCCTATAGTGTGCTAGGGCTGTATGAACGAGAAAGAGATACTGTTAATGAACCAATCAATCATGCTTGCAGAGATTAGTCTATTCATGAGTGGACAGAAGCAAGTTTCCTAAAAGCTGGTGTTGAAAGAAATATGAAACATTATCTGACTCAAAAATTACATGTAGATGAAAAAAAGGAAAAATCTTTCCACATGCATGAGAAGGGAAAATAAGGGGGTTCTGTTAGCAACCTCATTTCATAGTCATACTCTATGCTATCACACAGAAAAAAACGGAATTATTTACGCAGGTAACAGGGAAAACAAAACAAAACCCACAAATTACTTCACAGACACAGAAGTGAAGCAGCTTAATTTCCTATTTGCATCCTTCATCCCCCCACCAATTCACCCCTTCCTTCCAACAACCCTACACATCTCCACAGTAATTCCAGCAGGCAGAAGGCAGTATATGGCACAGGCAGTCAGGAGCTCTGCAGATGTGGACTAACCCTCGGTGCATGCTGGGCAATTCACTGGTCGGCTGCTGTCAAACGATGTGCAACAGCTGAATGCTGCCTGCACACTGCTTCCTCCTGAGCAGAAACATTAATTTGTGCTGCCCTTCTATGTAAGAGAAAGCAATGCTTTTCCAGGCTTCTAGCTCTCTCTTCTAATGTGGTTAAAGCGGACCAATGAGTTCAGAAGTTATTCAGCTAACAGGGCAATCGCAGAAGCCTGGCATTTCCTTAGGAAACAGTCTAAAAAGAGTAAATAGCCTTATATAGTATTCAGATTCAATCTGGGCATCTTTGGTTTGAATACTGAAAATAGTAAAGGCAGATAAGAAGTTGCCCAATATAAATGTCTTTTAGCAAGCAAACTAGGAGTTTAACATTTGCAGATATCTGGGAAGTTGAGAAATACTAACATCTGAATCATTCAAGCAGCATCCAAGCTCTAACCATAACAGTTAGTGGTTTTCCACTGTCAGACCTCCGGCAGGCTAGTCCTTATCGTCAAATGATATCTCGATGGACACAGCTTGCCCTAACCAAGTAAGCTGTTTCAAACCCAGGCCAATTTAATACCAGTTTCATTCTTCTTATAAGGTGAGTTTTGGTTCAATCTCTTCTGCAGAGCCAGATGATTACAACTTGCTCAAGAAACATTTTTCAGGTTTCTTAGGCTTATTGACATTATACATAAAGCACATGAAAAAATATAAACCAAAATCAGGCTTTCTAAAATAACACCACACAGCACGCCCAGGTATTCACATCTGTAGTTTTCACTTCTTATGCAATTATGTAGTCTGCTTTGTATGCCACTAATTAGGTAACTTTATCATTCTATTGCATTTTATGTAAGAGCCGTTTATATAAGGTCTAATCTCACTAAGTGTCAGAAATAAAAGCTCATTATTCTAGGCAGGAAGGCAATAAAAAGATCATAGCAGACAAGGAAAAGCGCTCCAGTGTCAATTGCTAGAGGCCACTAACAAAGCACCTCGGCTGCTCTCCACACACCTGAAACAATGCACAGCGCTCTCCAGAAACCATCCTCCTCATGACGGAAACCGTGCAAGGAGCTCACAAACTGACTGCTGCTGCGGGACCTCGGTTTATCGCTTCAGCAGACGCTATTTCTATTCTTTTCACCGAGATGAAAGCGATTGATGGGAGTCACTGATTAAGCCTAGAAACATTCTGTACTGCACAGTTACTATCCTGGGTTGTCATGCTAAGATTTATGGCACGTAAGCAATAGTACAGATACACTGACAAGCTATAGCAGAGAAACAAAAGCCATTCTTCGTGAAGCCTGTGGTGAAGCAGCGCCATTCATCTGTCTAGGAATGCCAATTAAAAAAACACAACACTTGTTTTTTGCCATGAATTAGGATATTGTTTAACAATACTGAATTATTCCACCTTTCTGTTTCACAAAGATGCACGCTTAGGAGAGAAGTAATGTAGAAGGGCACCAGGCACTCAGATTCTACTTTAGTTTACATCTCAGCAAGTTGGGTACAGGTATGATGGGAGGTTTGAAGACAGATCTTTGTTTAGTACCTCACTGTAATCTAGATTTTGGCATTTTTACAGAATTCTCAGAGGTCTCAAATACCCAGACACTGAGCACTCAAACTTGCCTTTCACTGCCTTCCTGCCAACAGACAAGGCATACCAGATGTGACCCCAGGGCTGCCGTTTATCATATCAGTTTTTGCTTAGTGGAAATGAGCAGCAGCTGTAAATAGTTCCATATTTTGACTCCCATGGGCAAAAGTGGAGATATATCCTCCATCCCCTCTGAGCATCCCTACTGACAAACAATGGCCTTGGAGAACAACATCACTTTGCAGAGTCAACCAGGAAAAAAATAATCAGCATGTGGTCAAACTTTGCATTAAGAATCTTTCCCACCTCCAAATCTACATCTCAAGCACCAACGCTAAACATATCTCACAACACACATCAGCTGTTGTACAGAGAATTCAGGCTCAGTCTCCTAGCAGCATCACTATTAATAGAATCCATTTAGAATATCTACAGTTTCCACCTCGCCGAACTCTATGGACTGAACTTCAAAAGCCAGTACTACATAGCTATCCATAACAGGTTTTTCCTCCTTACTGTTTTGCAATTGGTGTATGTAATGTCAGAATGTGTCCAAAGAACAACATCCTCATGAAGTAGTTGATCAGCCCAAGAGACAGGATTAAGAACATTTTACCTTGATGGCCACAAATTAAGTGGCCAAAAGGAGTTTGTGGGTTTGCCAGTGTGCTTATGCTACAGCAGAGATATTCAGAGACTGTCTAGTTCTACAAAGCTGCTTCTAGAATTAAAGCAACTCTCTAACGCTAGCGTGACGCCTTTGAAATTAAAAATATACACACGCTGACATGTTTTCAAACTTGTCAGTTCCCATCTGGAGCAGCATTCACTCATCTCTGCCTTCAGCTTTAAAAAGAGTGCTGTTCCCAGAGTCACAAATGGAGAAGCACTGTTGTGTACAACCCTGGGCCACGCAGCCCAGGGATGGGATCCGTTTGAAAAGTACAGCAGAGACAGCAATTGCCTCCGTATCACATTGAGAGGGAGTAACTTCAGTCTGACCTCCTTCTGCCCAGTCTCACAGAGAAAACTCTCTTCCAATTGCTCTCTGATGCTCCCAACTCCCAGAAGGACATATGCTCCAAGGTATGTGGTTTTCAGGTCTTTGGGAAGTATAGTGGAGGGGTACTAATAATTGCAAGCAGCCAGTTTCTACTTTTACAACAGATCTACACAGCTGCTTCCTTCCCTCACAGGTTTTTAAGCACCCAAGCCACTAAAAAGTCTTTATTCCTTACAGCCTCTCTAAGTGTCTTTCCCACCATCTTAAGCATGTACATATTGTCTGTAACATCCCTTCATTTCAGCTCCTTCCCTTTGAGCTCTACCACACTTGAAGACCATGTATGGCAGCTAAAAATACACAAAGATCTTGCTGTTCTTGGAAACAATCTCAGAGCTGCATTTTACCTGCAGTCAACCATGCAGGAGAGAATCACAAATCTTGTTTTGGCAGCTGTTCTGTTCATTAAGCTACTTTTCCTAAAAAGAAGAGGTTTCTCTCTTTCCTTCCTCTTGTACCCTGAACCTCGATATGGTACTCTCTCTGTCACGTGTCACCATTACCCTGTAGCCTCTAAACTAACATTTTCAGGGAGAGGCCGATTCTGACCATCAATATGGTGCAAACTGCTTTCATTGCATTGTTTCTTATGCAGATGGATTTTTCATGGTACCTACAGTGCTTTCAACCCACCTGTTCCACATATTATATCAGTTTTGATATTCTCATGGCTCTCTTTGGTGCTTTACATCCATTGACAACTCTTCAGGGCAAGGATTATGTATTGCTTAGCATATTTTACCTCTTGTAAAGCATAGGATAAATAATGCTTGTATTTGAAAAGGGGCATGGTAAAATCCAGGCTCCGAAAAGTTTAGTCCATTTTTAAATTCCCATGCTCTACTGATATTTCTTCTGCATTCTTTCACTTTTACCCTCTCAATGCACCAAGCATACACTCACACATGAAACACTCCCTCCTGTAAACCACCCACTGGGATTTCTAGCTCCTTTGATGCAGCAAGTCAAGCCCTTTGAAAATCTAATGTTCTTTTAGCTAGCCACTGGGTCACAAATCTAGAAATCTGTTTATGTGTTATTTTATACTCATCCCTTAATGTAGAAGACAAGCCTTTCTGTAAATATTTGAGACATTAAAGAAGCTCCCTAAAGATTTTGGACAGGTCCTTTTAGATTTTTAATCAACTTATATAGCCAATATATGACAAATAGAAGTAATTAATTCAAATATAAGTCGACATATATAGCACCTGCATTTTAAGGAGAAAAATGCCTAGTTCTACAAGACTGAAACTTTAACTTGACACTAAAATTAAGGTGTTTCTGATAGTCTTCCAGCTATAAGGCTTGACACTCAATTACAGTTTCTTACAGCCTAGGAAGTTACCTTCTACAAACCATTTGCATATGCCTGGTTGCATTGCATGGGCATAAAGGAAAGACTACAGAGCAGAACACCCCATTACAATCAATTCACCATGCACTTCCTATCCATTTAAATTCACTGCTCTAAAAAGAAGGTAAAATAGATCACCAGTCACCTATACAGAAGCCTCCTGCTTCTGAGATCAGTTAGAAGTCCAGGGAACTCAGAGGTAAGGAACAGCAGTATTTAAGCTGAAGAGTGAATCTCACCACAGACAACACTAATCCACTCCTGGCAGGTCTGACTTTTATCCGTAGTTGAAAAGATACTTTGAAGAGACAATGTTTTGTATTTAAAATGCATCTCAATTCTTACGAAAGGCTATACAACACAGGATGTCTCCCAAACCTCACCACAAGAGACTGCTTTTCTTTACAAATCAAAATGAGGACTGAACTGAACCCTGGGATCTGGGTAAATCAACTCTCCAAATAGCTTCGGGGGTCTTTTTTGCTCATGAGTAAATCACCTCCTGGAAAACCAGGGTAATAGTTCTCCTTATTTGCTATAGTTTAACCAATAAAGGGTTGGTGTTTTTTCTGTAGTGGAAGGAGGAAGGGAAGAAAAAAAGAAACAAAAAAACCCCAAAAACCAGGTGGCAAGTTGTAAGAACTGTTCTTACTACTTATCTGTGCTTAGCAGGACAATTTCCCAGCACGTTATAGACACACATGAATCATGTGAAGCACCTTCAGGTGTTTCCCTCAATTTACAGTACCTAGCATGTAAATTCTGTCCACACGACTGAACACTGCCTCCCTTTCCAGACCTTTCACTCCTGTGCTTTAAGGGACATAAAAGCAGAGGAATTACCAGAAGCATTTCCTTCAAAAGTGGCATGGTTGGTAACAGCTAATTTAATGTTTAACATACCCTACTTTATTAACAGAATTACAAACTTTAGCTTTCAGCTGGTAAGCAAAGGAATTATTATTTTTAGAATTTTGCTTTCTAAAGACTTGCTAATTTTCCAATTTTTATCTTTACTTTCAGACATTGCTGTTGTGGGAAGACACTTGGTACACATCACCTAAGGGTGAAAATTTTGTACTTTGCAGGCATGCTTCTTGAGAGGAAAGATGAGGAATTAGGTCCATGATTGTCCTCACCATGCGTCCCTGAAAGGAAACAGGTAGGGTAAGCAGAAGCTAGGCAGACTTAATCTGATCACAGCTTAAACCGGATGTTCTTTAAAACCCCAAATTATTGCATTTTTCTGTGATGAGGAAAATAAGGCCTGCAGTTTCCAAATGTAGGCCAAGTTTTCACTACTTGAATGCTAAATTAAGGCACTCTGTTCTATATTGGTTCAGGTATAAACTCCAAAAGTAGAATATTCAATTATGTATATGATCAATATTTAGTGTTAAAGAAAGCCCATCGGGTATTTTGTGGGTTTTAGAAATGACTTTATAGTCTTTTAGGAATTAAGTACAGAGATGCAGATCCTCTCTGAAGAAACCGGTGAATATTGCTAGTACTCTGCAAGACTGAAGCACGACATTTAGGACTAAGTTTCAGAGCATCTGAGGTGTTAAAGAGGGTTTATTTAGCCATTTTTCCAGCCTTCACGTCCAGTGAGTACATTTTTCCAGCCTTCAAGTCCAGTGAGTAGGGAAAGAGTTAGAGAAAGTGAGAATAAGTCCTTAATTTGTCATCCTCACCCAAATACACATACAATATTTTGTAGAACCTTGGCCAGCCATCAAACTAAGTATCGCTGGAAAATGGCCTAAAAATTCACTTCGATCAGCTTTCAAAGTTTAAATCTTTTATTTACATATTCAGCTGGCTAAATAAGTGATGATTTTGGAGTTATGACCCCAAATGTATCACTCATTCAGCTCTGCAACACCTGGGATCTCTAACTCTTTGGTCTATCTCTCTGCAGTGAAACAGCAAAGTCAGAGCCTTTGGTCTGAACACACTGGCTGTGGCTGATGGCAACTTACTGCCATCAGCTTTTCCCAGATCTAAATTGATCATTTCCATTCAAGGATTAGGTTTAATTATCAACTGTTTGAGGTGGTTTACAAAAAGACAAAATAATAGCTGAGCTCTCAAGGAAGCAGAATTACTACAGAGACTCAGAAGCCTATGCATGATCTTATTTTGTTCAACTGCATTGTAAATCCACCCACCATCCCACAAAAATAACAGATTGCACTATTCTGTTTCTTGGATGAGATTTTCAAATGCTTTCTAGTTGGCCAAAACATGCTCCAAGACTTTTACTAGCAAGTTTAGCAGGAGAAAAAGTGACACGCCTCTGGTAGCATTGAGACCAGTCCCAGTATCACATATATAATTAAGCACTCAGCTTTTCAGCCATCCAGGCAGTTAAAACCAAACACTGCCAAATAACCGTCTTGAATGTGTTACCAAAAAAAACCCTGGCCAGCAAGTAATCTGCATAGTAAAACTGGACGTTAGCATGAAGCTTTCAGATTTAAAAAGTATCCACAAGTATATTTCAAAGTACTAAATTTCACCAAAAGCCCTTATTTTAAGTACAGCACTCCCTGTAGATAATATCTCCCATTCCTCTATCACACAGTATATTATAAAATGAATATACAACTGCTGTTGTGCTAAATTATAAAACATACACTGGATTTCTTGAACACTAAGGTCTGAAACATTAGAAATCTGATCAGCAATCCTAAACCAAACCCTTCCCACTAATACACCTTTCTGTGCTCTTCTGCAGAACTTTGTCACCAGAATGAAGACTCTTTCAAAACAGCTACTTTTTAAACCTATCTTGTAGAGTGTGAGCACCCAGAATAGAGCTGTCTGCAAATACAGGAGTCCAATCTCTCCCTTGACTTAGTCCTTCAGTACTAAGCAGTGTGAACTGAAAACTTCTACAGTAATCCACTGAAGAAATAACATTACTTGGTACCTAATCAGAACATGTATTTCCTACTATTTAGTCAATTAAGCCCCGTGTTTCTCCTGATCAAAAGGCAGGAGCTGGTTATGATGATCTGTTGGTTGAGATCTGTTTCAAGCTTCGCACTGCAGCCTCTGCAGCCTAACACCTTCCTCTGTTTCACTCCACAATCAAAAGATTAATATAGCATGCAGGGTCTCTGCTAGTTAGAAAGCTAGGGCAATTACTAGTCATTTATTGCTAATGCCTATACAAACTCTGGGCACTTTGCACACTGTCAGAAAAAGTATTAATTCAACTCCTGCTTTTTTGGCTAGCCAAAGGCCAGCAAGCCTGTCCTGTTACAGCAAAGAGTCTGCTTAAACCCCACTAAAATTAATGGGTCTAATGCCCATCAAAGAGTTAAGCAAACTGAAGCCAGAGTTTACAAAAAGCACAAGTATTGCAGAGGTTTTCCTTTAATGCAGTTTTTTCTCAGGATGTCATCAGCCTTCCAGGGCAATCTAAAAAGCTGACTACAGAACAAGACCTCTAGAACAACTCCCACCTCTAGAAATCAAGACTTCAGTTCAAAACCTCGACTACATCAGGGATACACAGGAAAGTATACATGGAGGTTTTGAGCCATTTCCCATTCGTAGCTGCCTTTTTGCCCAACAGATCCTGAGAAGTTCAAGTTTGCTCAATACTGTTTCACATACTGCTTGCAGAAAAACACTCTTGCCAAAGCAGAAAGGGTAAATCAATCCTGCAGAATATTTTTCTTTAGCTGTAACTTTGCCTAGTATAACTATTTTTATTGAAGTCTCACCTAAAATTACTGCTTGTGAAGCAATACCCTTTTGAGAAAGGCACTGCACAAACACACACACTCTTGAAGTGTTTTAGGACTCATTGCAAACAATTTGAATCACAGCCAAGAGTGATTCTTTTAAAAATTCCATTGCTTACTTGTCCTATAGCAGCTCACATGCATGGACTCTCCTTATAATAACAATCAGGGGAATTTTACCACCAATAGAATACTGAATATAAGCACAAATCTACCTACAGCTTGTGAAATAGCCTGAAAGCAAGAGCAATTTATCCACTGGAAAGTGTTATGGGTAGTTAGCCAGAGAAAGGGAAGAAGAAACTGAAGCTTTTTTGTGCTGCATACAAAACACAGTTCATCTGGGTCTACTTAGCTGCCAAGATTTTATCATGGCTGAGTTTGGGTTCTGTTTTTCCTCTTCAAAAGATTAGTGTCCAAGCACACCAATACATGGTATTCGTTTTGCCATCAAAACATAAATACCATGTGTTTCATCCAGCAACACAGTACACTTGAAAGATTCATCAGAAATGGAAGACATACCATAGGCTAAGCCATCTGTCAAGTAGGCAGCAGAGTCTGGGGCAAAATATCGGACTCACAGCTCAATCTCTAAAGACTAGATATTTTATACTCCAAAACAAAGTACTGATATATCCTTTGCTATTCTGTTGTTGAAGATCCACTGAAGTCTCCCAGTGCATGTTTCCTTTGAAACTTCATCCCCATCTCTTGCTCAAAGGAAAATGTCAATGTGAAGAGGCCCTTATATTTGCTCAATTTATGGCCTTTTATTAGCTCCCTGTGCATATGATGCCAAAGGCTGCTTTTTTTTGCCAAGTCTTTTCAGTCCCTGCTTAAAGCAGAAGCAGATGCCGTACATTGTCAGCACAGAAATACATGTTCTGATTTAAGCCACCCTATCCCATTATTTATAAGTAATTTCAATTCTGGCAGAAGCTTAAATATCACTTTCTCATGGATAGGGCAAGAACTGCTTAGGAGTTTAAGCTGTCTTGTTCCCAGAGCCTTACCTCACTGAAATACTCCCGCCACACCTCCTAGCAGCCCAAAAGCAAGCCATCCCATTTGAGAGTAGAGCTGGGCAATTCTCCATTACAGCAGGAGAGGATTTTCCCTGGCAGCACAGCCTAGACCATTGCCTCTTCCTAGCATTCTGCTGTCTGTGTGGCCAAGGCCCTGCACAATTAAATCACAAGGCCATTCCACATGCTGATAGATTAGAGAGTATTAAGAGTTACCTGACAAAGAATACCACTGTGTTCCAGGTGCACACTGTCCTTTACATATATAAAGAGTTCCTACACTTCTCCTACAGGTTCATGTCTGCAAAACTTCTTTCGTCTCCTAGAAGTGCTTTCTCAGCCTTTGTGCAGCACAGCCATGATAAACAGCATGTGTCACTCCTCAAGGACACAAGAAGAGTGAGTCCCATTCTTTTCCAAATGCTTCAAAATCCTGTTGCCAAGTAAAACCTGCAGCTTCAGAGTCAGCAGCGTGCAGCTCCTGGATTAACAGTTAACCAGCTCCCAGCCACTGGCAGACAGCTTTGTGCACATACATCCCTTGATCCTTCCCTCAGCCAGACAGCAACTTAACAGCACGTGCCAACCTGTGCACTCTGTTAATTATTCCTCCTTCCTCCCCATATCCTTCTCATGCTACGATCCAATTAACTCAGCTCTAAAAGAATGAGTAATTTACAGCATGATCAAAACCAAAATGTTAAAAACAATTACCTGTTAGAGATTTCTTGGCTGAGTGTCCTATCCTGCATATTGTTCAGACATCCACATCTTCTTGTAGTCCTCTAGACCAAAGCCAAACAGGCCAGTACAAAGCATGAGCCCCTGAACACACCTGTACCACTATGACATGGCCTCACTTAAAGATTTTCCATAGGATCAATCACAGTAGTTCTAGTTGCCTTGGCATAAATCTCAGGTACATGTGCCTGACACCTAAATTCAGAAAAACAGACCTCAGCCACCAAAATTCACCCTATAGATTCTATTACTAAGAGGAAAAACTACAGTTTCCTTTTCCAAATCAAACAAAAATCTGGAGTAGTTTCAGTACTCCAGTCAAACACCTTAAAAGTTCAAAACAGTATCTCCTGTGTGGACACGGCTTTCACTCACACATCCCTCATACACAAATTATTTAAAAGACCATCTAGGTCTAGCTGCAGGAGGGAACAATGAGCATTGCTGGGTAACTACAGTAACGGAAAAACACAGAACAAGTAGAGAGAAATGCAGGTCCACGCTCAATTGGATTAACACTGCACATGAGATGAGGAAAAAATTAAACTGTTGACTCTTCTGAACAAAGTATAATTGTCCTACTTCTTTTACAGCTTTCCTGGGTGTTTGTACATATACATACATATATATATGTGGTGGTGTGTACACATGTGTGTATGTTAGTGCTGCATAAACCACTGAAAACATTACAGAGAGAAGTTGATTTTCCTGCTTCTCTACCCAGTCACCTTAAACCCTTACTTAAGTGTTTTACAAGCCCCAGGAAACCAAAAGGCACCAAAAAAATGACATTTTCTTAAGTCTTCTGATTCCAGAAATGTTAATGCAAGAAGCTGGGTCCTACTCATAGCCCATTTAATCCTCAGCCAATGGATCTAGCCATCTTTTTTAAGTGACAAGTGACACAACAAGAGACAAGTTCACTCCTCATTTCTTGGTAACGTTGAGGCCTCCTGGAATTGAGCTCTGCAGCAATGTATTTCAACTGATGTTTTATTGGCACAGCAAGCTATTTAAAGGCTTTGACAGTCAGGAATTTTGCAGTGATTTTTTCCTGCAGTGTTTTCTGCATTCCTTCCCCTCCTTCCCACCTGCCTCCTCTGAACATCCCAGCAGCTAAACAGCAAGTGCATCACAAAGCCACATTCATCTTAAACCTAATAGACTCTCGTGCAAGTTACTAAGAACAGTGAGTGGCTCAAAAGCAACAACCTTCAGCAAAGTAAAGTAGTGTTTATGCAAAGATTCCCCCTCTAGGTACATTATATAAACAGTGTTCACAAGCCCTCTGCATTCAATGCCTGTCAGAAGAGTGCATCAGCACCCCTTGACTCTCCAGTACAACACACCTATGTGCTAATTTTACACACGAGACCGTATAAACCAAGAGTTATGACACATGTGACAATATACACTTGTGTTCCAGCACCACCTCTGATACAACTTCAGCCTAATGAAATTCTGATTTTCACATGCACTTTGAAGATATGCCCTAATTCAGACCCAAACTTACTTGATGGCAAAACAACTATTAGGAGTATGAAACTGGCCTGGTTAATCAGGCCTACGCAGATAAAAAAACATTTTCCTAAAACATGTGTCCTAAATACATACTCCCATTTACAACATACTTGCAAAACAATCAGATATGAAGGAAAAGGATAAATCATTCCCTTAATGTCCTAACTGGGCAGGCTGTTTCATAATGTTTTTCCAGCAAGGGAGTAAATTGTAAGTTTTGAAGCTGAATCTGGGGTGTTCTTCATTAGAAACGCTCCTCCAGTATCTCAGGAAAACTGCAAATACGTGAGAGACACGCGAGACAGATGTTGGCAAAAACAAAGTTAAGAAAAACACACAAAGAAATCCAAAACATGCAAAGTCTGGCAGCTCTTACATTTTATACACCAGTACTTTGTCATGCTTGCTTAATCAGGGTTGTTCAAGAAGAGGGGAAGGATGGGACTATGAAAAACAATGGAATTCTGTCCCACAAAGAGCAGGACTGAGGTCTAAAATAAAGGAGAAGCAAGCTACAAAAGAATCCAGATGTGGCCTTGCTAGAAAGAACTGACGGAGGCTTAACTACCATCCTTCATCATCTATTTGCTAAAAGTATGGGTTAGATCCAGAAATCTTAAAAATTACTGGAATCATTCCAATTAAATTCAATAGGCTTTGGATAATGTATCTAATTGGGTCAAAAGGAAGCTCACCATTTGTTGATCAAAACCAAAAGCTCAACAAGAGTTTTCAAAAGATGTACTTTTCTTGGTAAGGACAGTCAATTTCTTAATCTCTTTGGAGTTCCTACTGAAAACACAATGACCAAACCTTATTGTTGGCGGATCCACTGGTGTCCCCTAACTATAGCTTGGGAACACACAATAAAGTTTTTGTGTATCTTTTATTTAAGGGTATTTATTGTACCGTTATCATTAAATTGAACCAATAAGTAAGAACTTAGTAATAAAAATAAGATATATGAAAACCTGAAATTGTGAAAAATCCTTTTAAATTAGTAACATATTCGGATTATTCCAATGCAACATTTCTCCAAGTAGTTACTTACACAAAAGGCTCCACTTATATATAGTGGTTTTCTTTTTTTTGTTTAGAAAGCTTTACAGCTATGGTCTGTTAGAGGTCTTGTAAAATCAGCCTCCCCATAATGCACCTATTCACTCAATTTACAATCCTACTAAAGCAGGGCCTTTTCCCACAAACATATTCTCTGTGCTTCCGTATCTAAATAATAGGGTATTACTGTAAATCATGCATGGCCTAGGAAGAAACTGTAACACAGTGAAGAGCCAAGACTAGACAAAATATTCTCCCAAAAAAGAAAATACTGTTAAACTTCCATAAGAATGCACAGTGACTGGCTGGCACAGAGGTGTATGGTCTCAGTGGTCTAACACAGCATCTTTAGTATGAGAGTGAAGCTATTTCTTCAGCTGGATATGAAACAGCGAAGTATTGCATCACCTCCAGTCCTTGCCCTAGGAGAAGATAATTGAGTTCTGATGTGAAGTTTCCTACCAGAAAATGTTGTTTTAAAGTATACTTTTTTAAAAAAATGTGCTGCTCAGCTATCTTATTTCTACAGCTCTTGAAGCGAAACAGCTCTTGCTATAGAACTCGTTGCCATGGTCAAAATATTCAGACATTGCCTCAAAAAGAGGGGGAGTTTCTTACCTGCACAACTTGCACAGCTGTTGAAACCAGTTCAAAGCTCTCCCATAGACAGAAACAAGGTGAAACAGGCTGGCAACTAGATTTGTTATCTACATGAAACACATCCAGTAGAAAAAGTATCTTCAAAAGGATCCTCAAGCCCAAATGGACGACTGTGTCAGCCTACTGTGTTGGGTTTGGGTGGCAGGGTTTTGGTAGCTGGGTGGGGGCCAAGCCAGTCAGCACCTCTGAGATTGACATATTTAAGGGGGGAAAACAAAGAAAAACTGCAGCAGAGAGAAGAGTGGTATGTGGGACAGACAACAGGGCAGGTACCCAGGTCAGTGCAGAAGGCAGAGAGGAGGTGCCCGGAGCAGAGCTCCCATGGCAGCCCATGGGGAGAGGCAGGCTGTGCCCTGCAGCCGTGGGTCACGGGGGGCAGAGACCCCCCCGCCGCAGGGGGGGGGGCCC
>NW_010250648.1:0-1255 GCF_000690775.1 Eurypyga helias | reverse complement strand
AGCTGTGCCTAAAGGAGCCCATGACACCATGGGAAGTCCATGCTGCAGCAGGCTGCTCCTGAAGGATGGCACCCTGTGGGAGTGACTCACTGGAGCAGTTGGGGAAGCACTGCAGCCGATGGGAAGGACACACGTTGGAGAAGTTAGTGGAGGACTATCTCCCATGGGAGGGACCCCAAGCTGGAGCAGGGGAAGAGTGTGAAGCTCCTCCCCGAGGAGGAAGGAGTGTCAGAGACAACGCGTAATGGACTGACGACAGCCTCCATTCCCCTGCACTGCTGGCAGGGAGAAGGAAGAGAAGTGGGGAGCAAAGCTGAGTCTGGGAAGAAGAGAGAGGTGCGGGGAAGTTTTGAGAGGTGCGGGGAAGTTTTATTAAGATCTGTTTTGCCTCTCATTATCCTACTCTGATTTGACTGGTAACTAATTACATTGATTTTGTTTCCCCAAGCTGAGTCTGTGTTGCCTGTGACCATCATGGATGAGCAATCCCTCCCTGTCTTTGTCTCGGCCCACCATCCTTTCTTTGTATTTTGTCCTCCCCATCCCACCGTGGGGAGGAGTAAGCAAGTGAGCCGCCACGTGGTGCTGAGTTGCTGGCTGGGACTAAAACGTGACACCTGCTTTTGCCAACTTTTGAGGGGCATCATTTCACTAAAACCGGAATCAAACCCTTTCCACACTTACGCTGTGGAATAACAATGCAAAATAAGACAGATCATTCCTGGCCTTTGATCAAGACCTTCAATAAGGATACACTGGAAAGAAGTACAGAAAACAGCATGACATTCCTTTTTTTGGTGACTAAGGAATTATTTGTTCTTTCTCTAGACAAACGGGTTACAAAGAAGGGTCCAAAGTTAGCCATGGACTGTATAGAATTGTCTGATTACCCCCTAATAAGGCAAACTCACAAGTAGAGAGAAAAGATGAGCTCTCTCTGATCCATAACGCTTTCAGCAACTTAAGGGGGGGAAAAAAGTTGCATCAGTTAACCTAGACAGCAGAAACAAGCTAGAGAAGGGGCAGGGACTGTAGGGTCTGTAAAGCATAACAGAATCGCTGAGGCTGGAAAAGACCTATAAGATCATCTAGTCCAACCATGAGCCCAACACTACCATACCATTACCTACTACACCACTAACCCTGCCAAGTTTACCTCCTTCTTGGTTCTGAAATATTCCAGTACTCCAGGGTTTTCACTAGAATAACTCATTTCAAATGAAGAATAGCATTCTATAGAATCATAGAATGGTTT
>NW_010250647.1:40020-50891 GCF_000690775.1 Eurypyga helias | reverse complement strand
TGATTCTATGACTTCTCTTTCTCTCTGCTTCTCATTTTCTATTTTTAGGACATCAGTTTAGGTTCATACAGAGGGAGTACTGCACCCATACACATATTAGCTGAAACCAATTCCAATTAGGTCATACAAAATGATTCTCAGAAGGTAAATTACCAATTTTTAGCATCTTTCCTATCATAACCCTAGTAACATGCTTCTTTCTCTTCGTAACTCAGCTTGAAAGAAATGGCACTGATTGAATGTTCTTTTTAACTGTTTTTCTACTTTTTTCATTATAATAGTCTTTAATCCCCAAACAATAACATTAGCCAAGATGCAAACTTTTACTTAAATAGGCACTTAGTGGTAAGTAAATCTATGCCACTAATTATATTCTGAAATTCACTTCATTTTCCTACCATAAATCTATTTTATTTGCTCCCTTAAAGAAATCCACCATACATAAATTTCATTGTAAACTGAGTGAAAATAAAAGTCTTAGTTCAGTACAAGTGCCTTGGCCAGCCTCTGATCAAACGAAAGAAATAATACAGGGGAATCAGTGTTTCTCTACTCCACAGTAGCAGATCAAATGTTGGAAGATTCTACAGAAATCTAAGAAGCAACTTACAGAGTACAAGTGGGTCTCACCACGGCAGACTGATCATCCTATCTCACTTGAGGGTCTACTGATGACACTCAGAGTAAGCCGAAGCCGGTGCTACGACAGAGACGCAGGAATTCCTCCAGATTTCACACAAGAGGGCTATTTTCTCCTTCTTGTGTCTAATGTTCCATTCTGCAGTGAAGAACCGAAAAAAGGGGAAAAATTATGTTAGAATCACATGGTGATGACACCAGAGAGCAAATACATGCAAAAAAAAAATCATCCTGAAGTCCAAGCAAAAGCTAATACATGTGCTATGAGAAGCTGTGTATGAAACAAAGGTGTTTGGGTGAAATTCAAGAGTGGAACGATCTTCCAGAGAATTTGTGCCTGCATCCAAAGTCCATCTTTCCGAAAGGCCTAAAAACCTTCCTTGACAAAACTGGATTTATGAAAATAGAATAGTTTTAGAGGCCATTTCACTGCCACTGATGATTTCGTTTGGGTCATATCTGAATACCACGCTGAGAGGGGAGAACCTAGAACCTAACTGCAGACGTGCACAGGTTTGATTCAAATCCACTGTGGTGGGTGAGGTGTTTCTAGGGACCTCAAAAGAGATTTGGATCAGGTCCTTAAATTAATCCGTATCTTGACATGTGGTTCTTTCATAGTGGATAAAACAATGTTCATGTGAGTCGTTACAGGCTTATAACACTGACGTTAACCTCTTTTTGCTAAGGGCTTCTTGTTTAAAGTACCGTTAAAGAAAGGAAAGGGGAAAAAAAAATCTTTAATTGTTAATCATCTGAATATGTATTTCAGAAATATTTACTTATGACTACGAATGCAAAAGGATTTATTTATGAAGCAAAGCAACATGCAATATGCAGCAGTTCATTAAAGTTAGCTTGTGGTTCACTTTCATGAAAATTGAATAATTTCTTACTAAGTAGAGTCACTGTACATCTAATTTTGTTGTAGCTGTGGTGAATACTCAGGAAACAGTATTAGAAGATTTTGGAATCAGCTAAGTACTAAGATCAAAGTTATTCCTACTAGTTATTATATAGTTATGAAGAAGTGACACTTTAAATAAATAAATAAAGTTAATTAATATATAAATAAATACGCTCATATTTTGTTAAAAGATCAGAAGAGTTGTGTTTTCCAAGGCAAGCATTCAGTTAATAACTGAATAACTCTAGGAGCTACTGGCAGTAGGCTAGCTGGACCTTACATATCAACACTAATGAGGGGCAAGAACGAAAAGGGTTGCTCTACAGAGGCTAAAGGTTTCCAACGCTTTTACTAGAGTAGGTTATGCCATCTTCTATTTCCAAACAAATGTTTTGATGAACAAGTTTGTCAGGGATAGGAAGCAGTGGTCAGTGTTACCCAGACTGATACACTCTGTATCTTCACAGATACTGAAAAGAGGGGCAGAACTTCATTTAGGTGAATTAATGAACATGTGATCAAGCCCTGACTCACAAATTACATCCAAGTCACCTAAGCCACCTTTTCCAAACCTTCATGCCTATGCCACTGCAATACAGAGCCTACAACCATATTTTTACACACTTGAACACAGCTGCATGATTTTTCAAGGGACTGGAGATTTCCAAATTCCGTTCAAGTCTGAGGGAGTTTCAAGTTCAACACGGCATTAGAAAATCTGGATTTTTATATTTATGTCCCAATCTTAATCTACTTCACCACTTCAGGTGCCCAGTTTTTAAGATACTGATCTGAGAGGATTTGTGCCACCTCAGCAAGTTGCAGTGTACAGCCCATCTGTAGCACTTTTGTTTATTTAGAGTGAAATGTTCATGGGTTTATTTATTCCAAAGGACAAGGAAGGACCCACAAGGGAAATAGGGTTTGCATTATTTAAACATTATTGTAATCCCTCTGGATCTGTTAAATTTATATATGTTAGCGGCTAAATGAAAACAGAAAGCTTTAGAACCCATCGCATCAGTACAAAAAAGAAGAACCAGTTTCTCACTTACGGTGTAAAACAAGCCTGGCAATGCAAAGGTACATAAATGCATAGCAATATCATGCCCTGGCTGTTTGATTAGAGACGTGCAGAGGTAGCTCTTCTGGCCACCATGCAGCAAGAGGATGACTGTTAAATGTGCTCTACAAAAATATTTGATGAGAGAAATTAAAGTTTCAGCTGAAACATCAAAAATCATAGACTTTATGGAGTGTTTAAGCAAGAGGCTTCTCAAGTTCAACATCAGAAATAACAGTGAGGACAGAAAGACTGCACTGTCTTCTAATGAGAAAAAGTGATAATACATGATTTTTTTAAAAATCATAACAAATATTTACCAAACCCTGTATGAACATAAAATGAACTCAGTGAGGCACCAAGCTCATGTGCTCAAGTGATTACTACGCAGCTAAGTTCCTTAAAAATAATATAGACTTGAACCTGAAATGTAAGTGCTTTGAATGGAATGCTATTGCCCATCTAAAACAACTTCATTAGCTTTATAGGGTGTGAGCTATTTGATGGAAAGGGTCTTAAAGGGTATGAATAAATATGCCAAACAAATTCCATATTCATTTTTCTGACTTTATGCTTATACAAGCCAAAGTGCACTTAGTGTGAGGCAAAGCACTCTACAGAAACAGAATGGAAACAAAAGTCACTAACTTCCATCACGGAATTAAATTACTGAGAGTGCAGGCAATGTGGTAACGACACCTTCCCACAGCAAATGCCCTGTACAATTCCCTGTTAGGCTGACTTAAAAGTAAATGTTTGGTTGTTAGTAATAACTGCTCATGTAAAAGCAAATAAGCAAAGACACATAGATCCTCAGGTCATGATTCTTAGATCCCTGGGAATTATCTCAGAGCCGCAAAGTTAATAGTGTCAAAATTGGTGCTGGTGTTTTGAATATCCAATCTCATTTGTTAGCAAATAAAATGGAACTAACCTATTAAATCAGGAATGAGTAAATGCAGCTGTGGCACTTTTATGCTTTGCATTTGGAATTTCCTTTCCCTAGATCTTTCCATGTGACTCTTTTCTTCAGTGCTTCATGCACATGCTCAAAACTACTCCCAGCTACAGTGCACAACGTAAGCCACTGCTGAAGGAATGATGCCCAGCAGGTATCATTATGGACATCATAGATGTCTTTGTTGTTTATCATATCATAAAAGCAGTTAAGTCCTAAGAAAGAAATCTTCAGATACGTTAGAACGTTTTTGCTCGAGCTATTACCTCAAAATTATCAGACGCACAGTAGTGCAAGTTTCAGAAGGCTAAGAAGGCAAGTTTCAGACCTTATGACAACCCACTCAGTGTTAAGGATATCAGAGATGGCTCAGAAACCATGAGGAGCGAGGTGTTGTTAATGAAAGCCTCTGTAGATGTAACCCGTGCGCAAGGAAACAGCCTATGGGGAGAACTGCTCCTGGAGTCTCCTCACCATGCTGTTACAACCATTAGCTTGCTCTTACCCAGTGTAGCACCCGATTTCCCAGTGTTTCGATACGGAAGTGAGAAGCAGAATTTAACGAACAACTGCAGGTGCAGCACATTTCCTTTCAGTCATTTTGTGCAATCTTGAGAAAGAATATTTCCCTCCTCCACAGCTATCCCCTTATTTTCTTTAAGGAATCCTATAAAACAGTGCTAGACTTGGTCCATAGCAGGAACATCTACGCTGCCCATGGCTGTGAGCCCATGCTGGACGCCAGGTTTGGGGATCCCCAGCCTGCTGCCCTGGTGCAACGTGTCCAAGAGCAGTTCTAGTCCAGCCGACACAGCAAGGGAAAATTCTGCGTGTGGACAGCGTCATCCTACACTCGTGGGCCTCCTGTGAGGGTCACACCTGCGATGCGGACAGGCAGCACGTGGCTCAGCCGCCTGCGGGCACCCCTTTGTTGCTGCACTACCATATGTCACGCAGCAGGGCCGCACCCTCAGCAAACAGCAGGCCTCAGAAGCAGCACCGCCGACACCACAGCCTCCGGAAAAGGCAGAACAGTCCAAACTCCGCATTTATGCGGACTGAGCGGTGAGGGCAGGACAAGAGAAGCAGGCAGGTACGCGCACAGGCCCAGAGCTCTGCTGGTATTCATAAACACACATCTTCTCTCTAAAGCAAAAAGAGACAAGTCCTTTAATCTTTTCTTCTCTAAAGACTCCGAAGCAGAATCTCTTGAAACACATTTCTCTTGAGCATTCTTTTACTGCACTTCCTTTTTTCTGAGACAAGTCATTGTTGACTTGCTGAACTAAAAGGGGGTTGGAGCATGATAGTTTATTACGCTAGTCCAGCTCCTCCACAGCCTCGGTCCTCTGGCTAAAACTACGCAAACAGTATTGCAGCGCTGGGTCTGCCAGTACAGCTGAAATTATTTCGCCGAAGCAATGAAAGCAGTGCAGTCATTTCTGCCTTGCCTTTAAAATACCCGAAACGTCATGTCTGACATGAAGGACAAGCAGCCAGCACTTCTCAGTTTTAAAAATCGCTTGCCTTGACATCATAAGCTGCGTTTGAGCTAGAAGGGAACGCAATAAACCATGCTTTGACAGAAGCAGAAGTGCTACCTGAGGACAAATGTTTTCAAATAGGCACCCATAAAAAAAACCCCAAACATTGGCAACATCACCCTTCTAATAGAAATCCTAAGGGATGCATACTTGGGATATCTGTTGGGTTTTGATGAAGTTAAACCCAGGCTGATCTTACATTCTCTTAGATGTAGAAGTATGTAGGGAGAAAGAAGATGTTGAAAAGAAAAGAAAAAAGAAAAGAAAAGAAAAGAAAAGAAAAGAAAAGAAAAATAAATATAAGAAACCATTAGAAAAAACAATCCGATACAAAACAAGAAAAGAAAAGAAAAGAAAAGAAAAGAAAAGAAAAGAAAAGAAAAGAAAAGAAAAGAAAAGAAAAGAAAAGAAAAGAAAAGAAAAGAAAAGAAAAGAAAAGAAAAGAAAAAGAAAAAGAAATCAGTTTTAGAAACCATTATCCTAAACAGTCTGATACAAAACAAGTAACTAAAGCATTTGAAGATATGCCAAGTGGGGAAAATTATTTTTAAAGCACATTCTACACTGAAGTAGCATTCCCAGAAATGCGTAGCACAGTTTTGCAATCTCAATCTCCATGAAATGGATTCTGGAGTGTAATGCAAACAAACACTGTGTTGAAAATATATTTGGACTGCACAGCCCTGCAAAAATTGGATGATTTACTGATAAGAATCTGTTGAATAACTGCTTTTTAAAATATGGTTGCGTGTATATCTAGACACACACAAACATGTACATATACACACAATTAACTTCAATGGTATAAGCAACATGGTTACCTTGAGATGTCTGTGATAATTAGGAGCAAAATAGAAGGTGGGGAAAAACATTTGTGATGATCAAAACCAGTGAAAATTGCTACCTTCATAGTGTATAAATCATTTGTAAAGTATCCATTCCATCTCTACTTGATGTATTTTTTCTCACTCTGCACTGGCTTTGTAATAACTGTCTTGATAAATTACTTAGAACGTTATTCAATTTCAGGTAGCCACATTTGTTTTCATGTTTTCAGCAAAATTAGGACAATAGAAGTAGATTATTGTAATTACTTCTTCAAGTAAGGACTACAGGTGGTTTGGGTTTTTGGTGACTAATAACTTCCATTTTCCTCTTCATTCAGTCACTGAGATATTCAGGCTGTTGGCAGAGAGGAGGTGCTGTGGACTTTATTGCGGCAAGAAAAAATGACTGAGCATTAAATATATCACATGTAAACATTATGGTGATGATGAGAGAGATCATTAAAGTTACTGTAATTCCTGTCAAGAGCATCTTTCATAAATAGGAAAACAAAAAACAATTGAATAGATGAGCAGCTTTTTTCTTTCTCCTGTTTTAAAACAGGCTAGAGTAAAAATCTTACCACAAAACTCCACTGACACCATTTAAATGAGCTATACAAACCTTAATGTACAAACAACTGTGCTCTGTTATTTTATCATCTTTTCATTTGTATTCACAAATATAATTGTTATTCTAAACTGAACAACATTATTGTCACACCGGTGACCTGTGAATTTTTTTGCTGAACCATGCAGACTAAAGAGTCTGCCCATGTTTTGTTGTTCCTAGTGTTCCAAAATTATTTCTATTTTGTTGTTCCTTCATATTTGACCTAGTTTAAGTTTCTGAACCAGTTGCCTCAATCATACAATCACATCTCGGTAATTGGCGTAACTGTTACAAGCTACATGATTTCCACACAAACCAAATTTAAATACTTTAGAGCCACCTTAACTACAAATATCCCACGTCTGCACACAAACATACATCTGAATTAAAGCCACTCTGTAACTGAAAGGTTGCTTGCAAAGATTGTTCCAGTGCTTTAGTAGAGGCTGGTGAATTCTGGGAGGGTTTAGTCAGCACTGTCAGGGAAGTGTCAAACCAGGAGGTAAAGAGATGATCAGATCCGATTGACATGAGAGAAGTATAATGAAGCAGGATAGACGGTCTCTACAACTAGTTTCTAAATTATCTCCTAAAATATTGACTGACTTGGGATTTTTTGCTGTTCTAGGCAAACTGGGGAATTCCTACACTGTTCCCAATCCCATGTTAAAGAACAGCAAACTGTGCTGCTGTGGACAGAAACCCATTCTGCAGGTGACCCTTTCCCCTAGTAAAAACGAGTGTCACCAGATGATTTCCACATGTTGCATTTCTGTTCATTTAATAGCTGCGGGTGAAATTAATTTGTGTTTAACAAAGACACTAGAAAAGGAAGGTCAGCCACCAGGACACAAAGCACACCTGCCATGTTGTTGCATTTTTCATAAGGTGCCCAAATTCAATGTGATCAGAATTTTTAACAACTGCAGGACTAGCTGATTTTAAATTATTACAACATTTCCAGGTTTTGCAAGTGATTTCAGCAAGAGCCCAACAACACATTATACCAGAGATTTCAAACATAAGGATTAAAAAAGATTTCATATGTACATATTTAATATAAAATATCACAAACATGAGTTAGAGAAAAAAGCTAAGGCATTTGATAGACCTTGTGATAAACCTTAAATAGGCAGAAGTAGTAAAGTTATTAATCATGCTCAGAAAAATCAGGCTCAGTGTACCAAGACTAGCAACATGAGCCAGCTTATGATGAATTACTGTTTCAGAAACTTTTATTAAAAATGGCCAGGTTACTGCAGAAAATTAGTAAGAATGAGTAATATGTTTTCCCTCCAAGTTCTTTAGGTTTCTTTTCCCACTTAGTTGACATTCAACTTAAAGGATATTTCTCTTCATGAACTATCAGGAGAGATTCTCCTCCAAGAAGAAATCTTGCACAATTTGCCTACCTCCTCCTCTTATGAGAAAATCTTCCATAAACAAGGCTTAGACCTCCTGTAGAAGCTCCTGTGCTTCACTGCACACATAAATAGCTCTCTTGTAACTTGAGAAAAATAGGTACGTTGGGAGCGTGGCTGAACTACATTTCCTTGCTGCTTTAACAGTCCCTCAAAGGCTCTGTCCAAGAGGGAGCAGCCTTCAAGATCGGAATCCATTCCAGGGAAGCCTGACCCAGGCTGCCTTTGTAGACATCAAGTTGTGTCAAATGCCATCAGCTAGAGCTGGGAATGAGACCTTTAATATGTGACACAGTAGATGCTTTTTAACACAGCCTCCCTCCAACCAAGATTTTTTGCATTAAGGGATGATATCCATGAGTTCTTCCTTTAATAAAAAGGGTCACAGGCTCCCTGCACTCTCTGTCTTCATAAGAGGTAGAAATTTAAAGCTCCAGCTCTCTGCACAGGTATTTGTTGAAGTCTGATCCCAGCACAGCTGATGGAAAGAGATGCTGCAGTGCAGGCAGCACAGCCAACAGATTGGAGTGGCATTTTAAATCCTCTGCCGCAGCAGGGCTCCTCATATACGCATCCTGCACTGTGTATCTGCTCTCCTTCACCTTTGCTTCCTTACAGTAATAAGAATAAATGAATGCACTGTGAGAATGACTGAAGGCATTGTACATTACCATCCCTTTCTTAGACTCTGCAGTAAAAATTATTCATATAGCAAACTGTTTCGCTTCTTATGCCTTTATTTCAAGCCTGGGGCTTGCAGCATTCTAGACTAGCTTGGCCCCAGTAATACACCTAACGTAGTATTTACAGCAACCCATACCATACCAAAGGCTGTATTTCCCCAGGGACCCTCACACTTCTTTCTCTGTTCTGTCTCGTCTGCTTCTCGCAAGACGGTCTCAGGGAGAAGCCAGATGACATGCTAATAATATTTTTGTCAAGGTTTTAAATTCACAGGTACTTGCTATGTCAGTTTACTCAGTGTGGATATGGTTTACAATAAAAATAATCAAATTTTGATTTGGTTTTAATATGAAATTCTGTGTTGTTTCATAAGAGGGCTGAAATACAATAGAGGCTGTCTGGATGCCAATTCTGAAGTTTTATATATACATTAAAAAGTTATAAAACTTTTAAATGGAGTCTCCTTCTCCTGGGAATTCTGAACTTCTTTTCATCTAAAAACTTTATTGAAAGTCTTAAAGCACATCTTTCCAGCCTGTTTGTTATGATCACCATAGAACTTCCTGCTTCTGAGAAATTACAATTTGTTTGGCCACATATGTGCAGGAGGCTGATAAAAGTTAATAAAATGCTGCAGTATCTGACACCAGGACCATAACCTCTGTAGGAGGGGACTTCCACCATACGGAGAGTCTGGTCTGAAGCAGTCGCTGTGTGCTTTAATAGCACTGATGTCTACATACAATGAGCTGCCAGGGAACTACAGATCTGAGAGTAAATTTCATCCTTTGTACGTGTTCCAGTGAGACTAATTTACATCTAGAATGGTCAGGGTGTAATTTGTATTTCATGAAAAATACTGTTTTTAAATAGAAGGCAAACGATTAGACACACTGATTTTCTGATGCATACAATTATTCCAAGTATGATATTCAAATCATGACTATTACAATAGTACATGCGCTTTGTTTCACATCAGCAGCAGACTACTAACCTTTCATTCATGGCTCTTTACACCAGCCAGCTAAGTAAAAGAAACCACAAATGATGTAAACAATATTATTTTTCACTTAGATTCCCTTTATGATTTATAGATGCAATGTGTATGCTTTGCACAGTTTACGTGAAAGGGATACCGCGTCTTTTCCCATCTGGTGTTAAACCTGGCGCGTAAGAGCACTTCAGTCTCCTGCTCCACCAGAGTAAAGGCTTAAGGAGCACTGAAATCAAAGAGAATGCTGTGCATGCATGCTTGTATTGGGTTTGTGTGGCAAGGGTTTGGTAGCGGGGGGCTACAGGGGTGGCTCCTGTGAGAAGTTGCTAGAAGCTTCCCCTATGTCCAACAGAGCCAATGCCAGCCAGCGCCAAGACGGACCGGCTGCTGGCCAAGGCTGAGCCCAAGAGCGATGGTGATGGGATGATGTATTTAAGAAGAGGAAAAAATACGAAGGAAGGAAATACTGCAGCAGAGAGAGCGAGCAAGGTGTGAGAGCAACAGCCCTGCAGACCCCCAGGTCAGGGAGAAGGAGGGGAGGAGGCGCTCCAGGCGCCGGAGCAGAGATTCCCCAGCAGCCCGTGGTGCAGACCACGCGTAGCAAGACGATGATAGAAACCCTTTTGTTTCAAACACTGTGGTCTGGTAAAGCGTGTCTTCGCTGACTGAGCCGCTGCAGCAGCAGCAGATCCGGAACGCGGAGGAGGTGACGAGCTGCTGGTGGTTGCATGCTGTGCCGTGGCGTTTGCCTCCCGTGACAGGCGAACGGCGCGAGGGGCTGGTCTGCTCGGTGTTGGTTAGCCCAGGACAAGAAGTCTGTGACTCACTGCTAGTTAGCACCTCCCACCAGCAGGACCACTGAGACTGGCTGGGCCTCGTGCCGCAGTATGAAATTAGTCCTGTATAAAGGGGAATGAGACTGAAAGATGGTGCTGCCTAGGACCAGACCACCACGGAATCGCCATGGGAGCAGTGGGACACCACTGGACCCAGGGTGCTGACACTCTTCCTCCCCTCTCCATCTACTCTTCACTGCTACCCTGCATGCTTTTCCCTCCCTCCCTCCCTCCTCCCTTTAAGAATCCTCTACCCGGGTATATGGTTATTCAACCTCTTTCCACCGCGGGAGCCTGTCAAGAAAGTTTACCAAACCCCGCCTGTGGTTTGGACTCTGTTTGCCGGGATCCACATTTAATAACACTTATCGGAACGCACCATGGTGAC
>NW_010250647.1:34536-39785 GCF_000690775.1 Eurypyga helias | reverse complement strand
GGTGCGGGTGGAACCCACTGGAGCAGTTGGTGAAGAACTGCAGCCCATGGGAAGGACTCACATTGGAGAAGTTCACGGAGGACTGTCTCCCGTGGGAGGGACCCCACGATGGAGCAGGGGCAGAGTGTGAGGATCCTCCCCATCCCTGAGGAGGAAGGAGCAGCCAAGACAACACGTGATGGACTGACTACAAACACCGTTCCCTGTCCGCCTGTGCCAGTTAGGGGGAGGAGGCAGAGAAATCTGAAGTGAAGCTGAGCCCAAGGAAGAAGGAGGGGTGGGATGGAAGGTGTTTGTCGCCCTTGGAGAAACAGGCGAGCGTGATAGGTTTCCAGAAAGTCATCCAGTTTATCTAAATCCCTGTTCAACACTTTTGTGGGTGAATCATCATGAACATCTATAAATGTGTGGGCACTCATTTCACCAAAGAGGGGTTGTTTCGTCCTGAGAGGGTCTCACCATAAGGTCACACCTTAAATTCTGTAGAGACTCGTCTTTCACCCAATTCTATCACTTCGTCCTTCTCCATCTGTTTTCCTCACAGCCAAACAGAACCGCAGATCCAGACTCCACACTCACTTCATACCAAGGTGCATCTCACACACACACACACGAGCCTCTGATAAAGCAACTGGGCACTTTCTGTTTCTCTGAGAGTCCTCTTAGTGATGCCAATTAAAATGCCGCACGCCGGTCAAAAAAACGAGGTGAGGTTTTGCCTGTATTCTCGGGAACAGAATTAAGACTCAAAACAGACTCAAGCGCCAAGAAACTTTATTTGCCCAACAACAAGTTCGCAGATGCAAAGAAAAAAAGAGAGCGAGAAAGAAAAGAAAGAGTTTTTTGCAATAGCGACCACCACAGAGCCGCAGCCTCCCGACGGTCTGATTCGTTTCAAGTCCGGTGGGAGAGCACTCTGTCCGATGTGGATTGTTTCTGTTCGTTTATGGGGTTGTCTTATTGCATATTCAGTTTCTCTCCAGGAAACGCTTTGCTTAACCACCTCCAGCACCCGGCGGTGATGTGCATGCCCAGTGCTATCACTAGGGGGTCTCCAGGGGTCTCCAAGCCCCTCTCTGCCTTCCCGACCCGGGGTCTGGGCGCATGCACAAGGCATAGGTTAAGTTTCCAGAAAAAAAGAGGACACCTCTGGCCTTGTGGTCCAACCGGTGCTCCGGTCGATGCAACCCTGCGGTCTCTAACGGGTGGGTGCTCCAGTCGATGCAGTGGTGGCAGCCGGGGGCCCCATGTTTCAGCAGTGCTGAGACAGAACATCTGACAGTTTTAAAATGCCCGATGCAGTCTCTTACAGTGTTTTAAGATTTGGTTTTAGTTCTCTTCTTCTCATGATTTGATTGGCAATGAATTGAATTAATTTTCCCCAAGTTGAGTCTATTTTGCCCATGACAGTAATTGCTGAATGATCTCCCTGTCCTTATCCCACAATCTTTTCATATTTTCTCCCCACCCTATCCTGCTGAGGGGGGAGTGATAGAGCAGTTTGGTGGACACCTGGCCTCCAGACAAGGTCAACCCACCACAGTGCTGATGCTACCTGAAGACATATTCTCCTCTTTTATCATTTTCCCCATCACAATCAGTTGGGTCATCAGCCTTCAGTATCTGCAAAATACGAAATTGTTACTCTGATTTATAGTAAATCTATTGTGTGATGTATCTGTGACTGTTGGGCTCTACTGCTTGTGAGATTTACGGTCAGTCCTCAAATACAGATGGCAATCTATTGTAAATGTACCACATTAATCCACAGCCATACAGGACTTGCAAACTTTCATATTCTACTTCTGGATAATCCCAGGAAGATCTATTGAATATATATGTTACTGGCATAATAGGCTTGTGCATATTTACAGCTTTTAGGCTTAATTATTACAACATCACGTATCAAGAAATAAAACCCCGCAGAAGCTCCAACTAAAAGAAGGCTCAGCAGCCCATCTGTTTTGCAACACAGGCCACTGACAGCGTTTTCATGCTGTGTTCTAGCTTTTGCCACGGAAATCCATTTTTCCTCAAACACCTAGCCCTGGAGGCCTACAAAGCCCTTTTCCATCCACAAACACATACCCTGCCACAACTGATTTCCACTAACCAGTGCAACTGCCAGCTACACTTGAGCAGAAGAGCCTCATGACAGACCCGGGCTCTAACCTCAACCTCTAGAAAGAAGATGAAGCTCCAAGACTATCTAGGACTCCATCAAAAAAAAAAAAAGGAAGTATGGTGCTAAAGGGGACTACTACATGAGGAAGCTAGGGAGTTCTAGTCCCTTCCCTTTGCAGATTTACGATATTGCATAATTTTTTTAGCTTCACTGATTAAGCAAGGTGATACTTAGGCTGCCCTAAAGAGAAGCAGGAAACATCTATGACAGGTAAAGAAGGAGTCGTACAAACCAAACAGCATTATTTACTTCTCTCTGACTCAGAAAAAATTCTGCAGTAATTGAAGAACACGGCCATCAGTATTTATTTGCAGAGACAGGGTAGAATTTACCACATGAATTACCGCGCAGCATACTTCATACAGTATTTAAGCATCCTCAGACAGAGATAGGCAACACTGGGCCTACCGAAACGCTAATGAAGATCACACTGTGTTTTTTAGGAAATCAGAGGAAGTTATTTATGTAGCCTCCTCAGGCCTCCTTCAGAATCTCAGTATCTTCTTGCTTCCTTGGCTTCTCAAATGCCTTTGAAAAACTGGTCTCATGCCTCAATCTCTATCCCTTTGAGCACACAGGCAGTGTCCTTATATACAGATGCTAAAATCATGTATTTGTCTACTCTTGTGCTAGACACTGGATGAGCTATGTGCCACAGGTGAGCACAGATGAATAAAATACTCATTCCGTAGTTGGTACCTGCCAGACTGATGTATGCACCTTCTGCTGTTACAATTTACCACAAGGATAATCCATTACAAATAAAAGTTAGTGAAGATTATATATTCAGTCTGAATCTGTAGTCCACACATTTTGTCCCTGGACAAAAATGACTCACTCTTAAAGTGAACACGCTGACTGCTTGTTGCCATAACCCCGCGGCAGCATATTCTTTTTATAACGCAGTTCAGAAAACAAACACATGCACAGTAAAACTCCAGCTGGGAAGAATAATGAAGCATTTAGCAAATCAGACAAAGACCACACAGCTTCATCTCCCTCAACACAGCACAACCTATTACTGGATCCAATAATAAATAAGCTAATGACAGCCCTTTAACCATGCAACAAGTTTTTCTGACAGACACAGTTAGTTTTTTTCCTTCCAGGGGTCAAATCAGTCAAACATCTAAAAACTTGAAACACTTCTGATATATCCTAAATTCACTGCAGCTCTCAAGCAGTAAAGGTTGTACACAGCTCTTAGTACTACTGCAGAACCAAGTTCCTGTATAGCTACTTGGAGCGGCGAGAGCACTACCTAACTTCAGGCACCTCACTGAAGCTAAAACAAGACATTGGAATTCCTACACGGTCAGCAGAGAGGGAAACAAGCTAACTGAGAAAAAAAAGGACTCCCAGAAAAATCTCATTTCTCTTGTAGCAGCACACCAGTCAAACAGTTCCTCCCACCGTGCTGCCTGACGATTGACAAAGATAGGAGAAAAAAAAGACTAAATTAGCTGCGGACAGGTCTTGCCCCCATTTTCTGCAGGACTTCAATCTGGAATCCATCATCCTTCCCAACTTCTTTACATGTGCACACTGGGATTTGGGGGCCAGAGGATGAGTTACAGCAAAAGAAAACCTTGTGTGGCAAGGACTGCGAGGTCTTTCATTTTCAGTACTTTGTGAAGGGGCGCAGATGTTGCAAATCCAAAGCCAAACCATCCTCACCGACTGACAGTAAAACTGGTTCTTGTCAATGCTCAGAAGGGGCTGTCTCGAAGAACAAAACAAGTTCAGTCACTAGCCCTTCAATTGTTTTTCTCCTGGATCTGTTCTCTGACCGCCGCAAAATGATGGCAAGAAAGCAAGCCACGTGTTTCAGGGCTCGGTGCTGGGGGAATGATAGTCCTTTACTGCGACTGGAAGTAAAAACACATGCTCTGGAAAAAGTCATCTGCTCAGGACAGGCAGCTCGCTGGTTGGGGTCGGCAAACCTCACACTGAGAGAAGCTGCCATCACGCACTGAAATGTAAGAGACATAGAGGGACTAAGGAAGAAAAAGATCTATTTAGGCTCAAGGGCAATCTTTGCACCAGAATGCAGGGCAAATGAACTGACCATGAGTAACTGTATGCTACAAAACGTGAAGGCAGTTTCTAACAGAAATGAGGTCTGGAAATGTCTTCCAACATGACAGTGGAGAATAAAGTAACTGGGTTTAAATTTTTGTGATAAAGGAGCTCTGTATTTGTATCCTCTTTATGTCTCCTGTGGGCGGAAGAACTACACAAACAAATAAACAGTTCTTTTAAGAGAAATAGTTGGAAACAGGGAGAGGAACACAAGGCAGAATGTGCAGATGCTTAAAGGCGAGACAGGCTTCTTGGTCTCACCCTGACACTGAGCCACTTCCAAAACACTATGGACTTTGGTTTCTACCTCTGAAGAAAACTACATTGTTGAGAGTCCAATTCACAGTGGGCTTATGCAATACTATTAATGTGAGGCTTACTGAGACCATCGTCCGAGTCCAAAGTATTTAGTCTTATCAGCCTACTTCTAAATTCTAATAGACAATGCTAAGTGATGATGAACACATCAAAACTTACTTTATTTTCCACTGTGAGAAAATATCTAGCAGCTCAGACCTTTTTTTTTTTTAGATTTAATTAAATTATTATCTATTAATAAACTTTGAACCCCCCAAAGTATGATGCCACATCACTACACAAACATGGGATTAAAAAAAAAAAAAAAAAGGCAAATGTCTTAAGAATCCAAAGGTTAATGTCTGTTACAGTTTTTGAGACAAAAGATTATTACTTTTTTGTGTGCACTGATGTTTTTAACTCACATTTCAACTGGAATCAGTGGCATGCAAGAATGTTTTAACTACATTTCCTCCCACCTGAAAAATTTTGATTGGAAGCCAAACTTATACTGTTTGACTCAGAAGGCATTCAAGCAAAAATTTGCCACTGTCAAAATGATTACATTAAATAACTTTAAAAAAATTTAAGCAAATTTGTAATGCTGTTTCTTTTTAATATGCAGTAAAAGTATGGCCATTTTTTAAAAAGTTAAAATGGAAACAACAGTCTTTTGATTGTTTTC
>NW_010250647.1:1923-34525 GCF_000690775.1 Eurypyga helias | reverse complement strand
AAGAAGACTGTTCACAGGAATTCTCAAGTCTTGATTTTTTATCTCAGTCCATGAGTGAGATACAGAAAATATTTTCCAAATTCAGCCTCTAAAGAGAACCAGTTATCACTGCAATTTTTAGTTATTCTTCACATTTAAAGACTTCAAATCTTCCAGTATCTTAACACAGTGTTTACAGCACGTAAGTACAGAGCTTCCTTCCCAGTAATTCAAAAAAAACTAAAGAATAAAGTAATAATCTATATCTGACCAGCTTTCCTTTCATTCCCAATTCATTTCACTCACCTGGCAGAGGAGCCTGGCTTCCTCCGTTCAGTGAAACAGCCCTCAGCAGAAAGCGGACAGAACACCGGATTATTTCAGTAACTATACACCCACTTGCCTTTCCGGCAGTTAAGCAGCAGTGGCTGGCTATGTTGACTTTTTCCAACTTTTTTCCACACACCAATACATTTTTCTGGCCATCTGGTACTCTCCCACTACAACTCTTCAGTCACCCCACTCCTCACCCAACAGTCATTCCAATGAGAACATTATTTGCCACAACCTTTTCAAGAGCTGTAGACCCTTTCCTTGCCCACACCACCAGCCCATAGCAAATATTCCCTTGGAAGCATCCTACTTGCAAACCAAGGAACATTCCCTATTGTGCATGTTCTTCTCTACTCATACATGAAGTTTCAGGGCTATGATGTATTAAATTATTACAATTACTGCTACATTGCCGTAGTAATTGCAATAATTGCTACAGCAGTTGTCCAGGTCTGCAGGAATTTAGTCTGACGTCTGATATATGAAGCAGCTGAGCCTGCAACATCTGCCTGCATCAGCATAGATTGTTTTCCAACAGGGAGCTCTCAGAGGAGAATCTGTAAACAACATTTATAAAATTCAGATGCTCTTGGTTGCAGATGCATTGAAGGAACCTTAATAGCGGTTTGGATGGGTTAAGTGGTTGTGAACTTCCAGGATGATTTATCACCAGCGAAAAACAACCCTTTTTGTAAAACTTATATCCTATTACAGAAATATTATATGAAAAGCAAAGCTGGAGAAATTGTCTTCTCTACGGTTTGGGGTGGTTTTCTCTTTCTTTCATTCTTTGTCGTTACCAGCAATACAAACTTGGGCAATAAAATAGCTTTTTTTAATACTGAATTTCATGTTTATTTTGAAAAGTAGCATGGATGGGTAAATAAATTATTGAAAAAACATGATTTGAATTCATAGCTATGCATAGTTTAAAAAAAATTAAAGCTGACAATTACTCTTTTAAGCCAGGATGAATGCATACATTTGTATTCCCTTCTGCACAACTGACTGAACTTCACTTTCAAAATGTCAAGGATAAATATCCTTCAAATGGTTCCATTAAAATGATGATAACCATAGTAACGGTGTGTAGTTTGCTTATATCTTTTTTTTTTTTCTTTTTTCCTTTCTGGCACATATTCTTTGCAGCAATGTTGCTGCCAAGAGAGCTAAAGAATAGCAATCCCTACCAAATTCATGATTTCAGCGTGGGCGTTCATAGCCTTTATATGTTAAGTTATGAAATCAGCTTTTGTTTGGCAATTTAAAGATCTGTTTATGGATATGAAGTCTGAACAGGCCATTATGAAAATATACTACCACCTGCTGTACTCATCAGTGTAGAGGGGATACTATCTACTGTTTACTACTTTTTTTCCCCAACTCATTATTTGCATTTTTATAGCAGAATCAGGAGAGGAGAGACTATAAAACTAGTAAATGTTAAAATTAAGTTAAAGCTAATTAATAAATCCAGCTACACAGACTCCAACTACCAATACAAATGGACTTTATATTCCTTAATCTCAGAAATGTCTGAAAAAAAAAAAAATCTCAGTGCTTAAACTAACGCAAAGTGTTGTGGCAATATTTTAAGGCACTTACTAATGAAGAAACATAGATTTAGGTCTTGTTCAATCATAATGAGTGCAATCCAAGGAAAAAAGGCAGCTTGCCAAAGGAGTGCTAGTGCAAGGTAGCCGACAGAGTGCAGAGGCCACAACAGTTGTGTGTGCACTATTGGTTACAAAACCACGTTGCCATCATCCTATTTTGCACAATGCATGGACTGCACAGAAGCTAATTTTGGCCTTGACTGCGCAATTAGCACAGTCTGACTAAGGATGAGAATTAAACCCAAGGAACCAATTTGTTCCCTCTCATCCTCACATTCCTGATAATCATTAAAGGATGAAAGTATAGATACCTAGGTACCATCCTGCTACATCAGATCAACCCCACCATGAAACTAAGGCATTGTAGTACCTACATTTCTGTCAATTACTCAGTGTGGATATAAATGAGGCACTAGTACAGCAGCCTTGCCTTTTGGATTTGGTACTGTTTTCAGTTCAAGATGCTTCTGCCCTTCGATGCCTGAAGTTCTAGAAAGATAATTGCCCATGTATAAAACCATAAAGAAATTTCTTTCATGATAAATATAAAAAAGTGCCTTGTGTAGACATTAGGGATTTTTTTAGCTGTATTTGGGACCCACTTTTTTCATGTCCTATACACTAAACCTATTTAATGTGAATGCAAGATGGGCACTATGGTTTTTTTTGGCAATATGCATTCCTGTTTCATTCGCTTGCCACATATCCATCACAAGAAAAACAAATAAACAAAGAAAAACCAACTCAATAAAGAAACTCAGCCTGCATCAAAATGCTTTTTCCTGAGCCTGTGTCAAGATTGTGAGCTTACATATTTGTCTATATATTCTGCTCTAAGGCACCATACTGGGATGTTACAGACAGTTCGTGATTTCAGGGAAGGATTAAGATGATGGTCAGGGAAATTCACAAATTGCTTTGGTACTGTCAAATGGAAAAATAGCAGTATTACATGCTGAAGGGCTTTCCTGATTCATGTGACAGATTATCCTTAAGTGTCAAACAATGCTTTGCTGAGTGTCCCTTCTTCAGTTTGCAATGCAAAATCTCCCAATTTGCAAGCTTTGGGAAACAGTACAGCTAAATCAACTAAATGCTTTTTTTATACTGCACAGCCAATTCCCTTCATTGTGCTGCAACGCACTTGCAAATGGTATGCCATCCTTCTCACAGTTATCTAGCGTTTACTACCACATTCTCCATCTGATCAGAAACAAAGACCTTATGGATCTTTTACTCCTTTTAAACATTAATCTTGTGGTTAATAATGCACTTCTCTCTTTCAACTGTCCTCATAAAATGATGAAGAAAGAATGACCCAATATCTCCATCTTTTAACAGCATTACATGAACAGATTTTCATTGATTTCCAAGGAAGGAGACTATTTTGCACTAAACTCTCATGAAATCTTACCCAGTTAGAAGATAAATGTGGGTTTCTCTTATCTGTCAGCAAAAAAAAAAAAGGAAAACAGAAAAAGCTGCTTTTACTTTCAAAATGGAACTGGAAGGCTTTCTCCATACAAATATTATTTTTTGTGAAATATGTACACATTGGCCTCTTCACGTGTCTGATATTTTTGCAGCTCATAAGATGTAAGTTTTACCCCATCTGAACTTACAGTGAGCTTATGAACATTTTAAAGACTCTAAATTAAGGGGATTTTACCATATCATTGGATAACTTATTCCAGAGAATACCAGTAATTGCTATCACTTAAATAAGTGCTTCGTTAGTTGTAGTCCATTTTAATTTCTCTATTGTCACTTGATGTCAGCTGTTCTTTTCGTATCTGATTTCTGTGGGAAAGTTTCACTGGCTATCAAGTTGGGGTTTGTTTCATTTTTGCTGTCTTCACTCCTTACATTCAGATCAGAAAATGTCCCTATATTAAATGTCTCAGCAACTGGACTCTTCTTTCAGTGAAGTTTATTTAGTGAGCTATTTTTTATGCTTTTTTCCCCCTGTGATTTTCTGAAATATATTACGAAACATATAAAGGCCAACCAACGCTTTGTGAACTTTTCAAGGAATCTTCTACCACTTACCCTTTTAAAAGCCTATTTGCAGTCATAAAAACTAATCAAATTTCCCCTTAATTAGCTCAAGCAAACAAACTTTATTTTTGCCTCTGACCAAGCTCCCTCTTCCTAAAGGCTCCAGAACAGACTGGCACTTAAACAGATGCTATTTTTGGACAAGAGCCTGAAAATTTTCTCCTCAGCTTAACTGGAGGAGCGGCTGGGGGTTGGGAAGGAGGCTGCATGTCATGTGCAAGACCGTCATTTAATTCCTTCCTTATAACACTTCAAGTGGGTGATCTCCATATCTGTAAAAAGAGACTAGGTTAATTGTTTTCTGAGCCATGATTGCTCTCCATATTTGCCTTGCAGGAGATGCCTGTAGGGGCTGCACAGCAAGAGGTCCTGGATTCTTATTTTATGATGGTTAGCACACAGTGACAAGAATTTTTACCTGGTTTAATGCTTTCCCTAGTTTTAAGTTCCTGAATGATCATTAGCATCTCTCTTCATGCAAACAGGTCCTCTGTAGGCTTTATTCCATCTTCTACTTGTGACTCAGACTGACAATTCTGAGCCTAATTCAAAAAGAAAACTACCAGAGGGATTATAAATTGACATAAACATGTTTCTTCCACTTCCAAGCATATCATCCTAAAAGAAGGGTCTTGGATCTTCAAAATTATATGCACTTTTAGCTGCTAAAAAGCTCCAGTTTCTTAACAATTCTATAAATATATCAGACCATGCTGACAAAATTACAAAAGTTTATGTTACTTTGTTGGGTTGCATATATACATACAGACAGAGACAGGAGTTGAAGCCTGACTCTGACAATAGGGGAAGTTCTCCATTTTTATAGGATCTTATGAACGCGCCTGTGAGAAAACTTTCCAACTGTTTGTGAACATTTAATTGCTCAGCAATCTTGATATTTTAAGAAAAGTTGCTACTGCTCTATTCTAGTTTAGTCATCAACAGTGGCAGAGTAGCCAATATATACTCTACTTTCAAAGGTTTTCACTGATCTGTAGAACTATCCAGACATGTTTAGAAAAAGATCTTTGGGAAGTACAGTGTTTGGGAAGTACAGAATATGTCACATATATTTATAAAATCCTTGAGAGATTTGAGGTATTAATATATAAACTGGTTCTACATTCCAAGATTGATTTAAACATAAATAATAATTTGTAAGCATTTACACTATCTATTTAATGGTCCTCTCATTTTTAACTTTTCACAAAAAGCATCACCACTGTAAAAATATAGATCATCATAATGAATGATTACTTTGGCACTTTTACCCAAACATACATTTTAATTTAAGCTCTTGTCAGTTAGCAGCAAATGGATTTGGGGCGGGTTTTTAATTCATAGCAATTTTTCAAAATATATCTGAGCATGTCTTTCCTGATGCCCAATATTACTGCTCAGTTGCTCCACCTGATGAAGACCAGAACTTACACACGAAGATACACACATTAAAAATTATTAAAGTCAATAATCCATAAGCCACTTGGTCTTACAGTTGCCTGCAGCTGACAGGCTGTGCCATGCATGCAATAGTAAAAGCAAGCTGTGATTTTGTGACTGCCACGCAGTTCTCATCTCTAGCATAACAATGGATCCTGTTGTTAGCTCCCAAAGACACTTTTTATATACATACACAAATGCACTTGCTCTACATGTAAGGCATCTCTCTTGAAAATAATGGACATCTTTCCCCACCACTAGCAAATGAAGACAGATCCTGGAGTCATCCAAACCCACTGACTCCCAGATCCAACTTAACTGTTAACTTCATGAAAATACAGCTTTACTCTTCTTTGGTTCATTCCCTTGTTCTTAGTCATCCAAACCCACTGACTCCCAGATCCAACTTAACTGTTAACTTCATGAAAATACAGCTTTTTTTTGGTTCATTCACTTGTTCTTTACAAGTTGGATGTTCACGACATTCTCAACCCATTCCTTTTGCCCAGGTCTCCTTTCATTTTGCTTTGAGAAGACATTTGCTTGCCTTATGCTTAAAACTTTGACCCTCACCTGACTAGCACCTACCACGGTTTCTTTCCATGACCATTAGGTTACATGGATGGGTTGTTCTCCTCACTTATTTGGCTAGTTTATTCCATTACAGAAGCTTTTCTTTCTAAATAACAACAATTAAAACCTCCAGCCACACCGTTCCGTATTCTCTTTCACTACCTTTATTCTCTTCCACTGTTTTCAGAGAGTTCATTATCTCTTCCTCCCCGGCCACACCACGCTGCTTCCCCAGCGATAAGTACTGACAGGACGTCTCACCTGTAAACGTACAGCTCCTAAAGACAAATAGAGAGCTCTGTGTCTAGGACACTAATCATCCATATTTCCTACAGGTCCTTTGGTCCCATTATTCGTTATTCCTATAAAGGCTTTTCCAAGAGCTTTCCCTCTCCTGGAGTTAACAATTCAGCAGTGCTGGCTTTAGTTGTTTTTCAAACATTGCAAACTATTTTTTATGGTAGTCACCTTGTATTGCTGCTTGTTTGCACCATTCTTTCTCCTAACTGTGCATTCAAGGCTAATATCTTGTAATTTAAGTTTATCGGGCCTTTAAACACTAAAATTAGGTACGTATGTAAATGTTACTGTTCTGGGGACCTTCAATAGCATGGTCTGGAGCACATCTAGTTTGATACAAAATACACTGAGATATAAAATATCACCAGGCAGAAGTACTTCAGTTATGTTGGTTACTTTCTTCCACTGTGTGTTTACCTAGAAATAAAAATTAGTAGGAGTAGTGTTACACTACGCTGACAGGAGAAAATACTCATCTTGTAGTGTCCAGACAGAGTTCTCAGATCAAGCTGGGTTTCTTTGGGAGGTGAAACTCTGAACTGACTGATTCCTACTCTTCAGGGTACCCCCTTATACTGCAATTATTTAAATGCAATTATAGCATTTGCTATTGTAAAGAGTTTTGCGAATAAATAATATAATGTGATGGCCTCAAAAAGCGAGGATTAGGGAAGCCCTGAAAAACTTGTTAGAGAGCTGCTGTAAAGTTTCAGTACACTGCAAAATATCCTGTGCATTCCGATAAACATTTAGTGGAACGGCAGACTGATTACCCACAGGAACCGGAAAGACTGACAGCACAGCTGAATGCCATGAGTCTGGACTATCAGGTCAGTAAAGTAGACTATACATCAGTGATTAGTGCACAGGAATGCACGTCAAAGTACTTTTTTGTGACCATTTCATCTCTGAGAATAGAGGAATCCTATTTTTTTCTTCATTTGCATTCCATTTTTATTAATCCAAATTTTGGATTAAAAAAACATATATAACACACGAATGACAAAACAATGTAAGGTAGTTTTCAGTACAACACACTTCATGAAATGAATGATGTTAAAAAGCTGTGCCAATGATACATGAAATATTCCTTCTTTAATACAAAACAGAGAGAATGAAGCTCTAGAAAAGCACAGTTCACTTGTCAATAAATACAAAGCTCTGTAATCGCAACAGTGTCAATTCCTGGGGAAAAGCGAGAGCCTTTGATGTTAGTTTAAATGACATCAGTATGTTCCAAAATCTGCTTTTAGAGACCTCAGGAAAATGTAGAGGTGAGTGAGTAAAACAAACTGTAGCTGCAGGTTGGTACTTAGCATTTTGATCTCTTTGCACCTGGGTAGCTGTTGGCAGCCTATTTTATTTTGCAGGCTTTCCGAGGCCATCTTTACGGGGGGGTTCTAATGAGTCAAGCCATTAGCAACAAATCTCAGGCAGCAAGAACAAGACAGCAGCAGCATTTCTACTGATTGCACAAACCCTTCTGGGTGTTACACTCCAAAGGAACAAAGACAGACAAGGTCAAAACTGAACATAAAGCCTTTTGTGAAACGTTATTTGTACACAGAGCATTCCTCATTAATCTATTTCAAATGCCTACCATATCCACGTGTTAATGCAATGTCTTGTGTGCGTTTTTCAACCATTTTCTCCTTTTCGCATCCTACAAAGCTCAAAAAGTAGCAGCAGTGAAAAAAAAGGTCATATTCATATACAAATTGTTAGCCAGCACAGAAAATCAAAATGTATTTTCCTGACAGAATGACTAACAATATTTATTAATTAATACATCAGAAACCTTTACCAATATTTCGTTAACTATTCAGTCCCGCCAGTAGTGACTCCTAAGAACAGCACAAGGTCTTCCTTTCTCCTCCTGGTTTTCAATTGCTCTCACAGAGCATATTTTTGCAGCATAAATCTCAGACTTTCCTTGCCTTGCTTACATTTTTTACAAACCTATCTTGAATTCTCCAAAGTTTAGAGAATCACTTTGGTAGAGAAGTATTAATTTATTCCATTTCCATGTATATCCTAAAACCTGCCACAGGAAGGAATGAGGAGAAGATTACAGCAGCAACTTCTAAACCACATGATTCCACCCACGGATACTCTGAAGCAAAAATCTTCTCCTGGGTAACATGACCTGTCAAACACAAAGATGTGAACTGCAAGCAACTTTTCCCCTATTACCACAAGAGTTATATTCAATTGCTAGTGTCTCCATTTAAATTCTTCACGTTTTCCCCAGCAATTCTCTGCTGTTCCATATCCCTTTCAAATTCACATCTACAGAGATAAATGAAAAAAAAAACCCAGCTACCTGAATCCAGACTTTGCCCTGTGTTTTCCATTAGTCGTTACTGGGTGTCACAGCCCAGTATTTTTCAGGGTGTCTGGGACAGCATATTTCAGGACACCCATGATTTGAAAACATTAGTGGTTTTGCTTTTTTATTATTAGGAAGGTAAAGTTATATAGACATTTATCGTTTTATGTATTAGGAAAGGGAAATTGCCAGACGTTTAATTCTACCAGGGAAACTGTATGATTGCAGTGGGTCTGGCTACCAGAGTTCCTTCGAACCTGCAAGATCAGCGATCTTGCCTGACTTGATTTTCCACACACACTCATTTGCTTTTCCCCAGTGAAAAAAGTCACCAGGCCTTTATGTCCTCTCCCCACAAGCAGATTGCATTCAAGGATATTCACCACCTTCTTTCCCAACCTCCAAGTCCTTGAATGTCCTAACTAGGCCATGTGCAGTAGCACAACAAATGACTGGCTTCTTAACTGGCAGTTTTGTGTCCCACCTCTTTATTACCTGGAGGTTTCAGGACGTGGCATTTCTGTTTAGTTCAGGTGTTATCCAAACCTAGACCTAGCTTTCACCAACTGCAGCTAACAAGCAGCAGATATCTGCTTGAGATTTCAAAAGTTCGGTTTCAGACATTCACCCACTCAACACAATTATCTGCTGCCTTTTAGTGTTCACAGTTTAAGCTATTTTCACCTATGTCAGTCCTGAGAGTCCTACCTTGGCTCATTGTCGTCAGAATTTTAACAGAATGAACTATTTAGCCAAAAAAGTGCATTTCAAGTTGCTTGGGTTTGTGAAAACTTTGCTTCTTGTTCACAAAGTTCAGATGATGTTTTCATCATTTATCCACTTCCACAACTGACACTTCTATGTTCCCATTTCAGTGCTTACTCTGGCACTGGCAATTAGGAAGATTCTTTCTAGCCTTTACAAGCCTTTTATGGTTAAGTATTTAAACCCCTGTTTAACAAGAATAAACCAAAACAACAAAATTTAGGTCTGAGTTATCTCCACCGGTTGTGTTACTGCTTATTTCTCAAAGGACAGGAAGTGTCCAACCTTGCTTAAGAACCATACTCTCTTCTAAGAAATCCCAGTGTAAACTCCAGCTTACCCTGACTGCACACACACAAGTTATTCACTGTCGATTTCTATTACATTTCCATTTATTGGATCAAACCCGTTTAGACCCAAACCCAAACCAACCCAGCAACTGGACCATGAGGTTAGTCTGTTCTTTCTCTACATAAGCCTATGAAAAGCAACACCACCAGCCAGCCATTCCTAACAAGCACCTGGGCACATTCCCAGCACTCTGCTCCTGCCAGCACTTGGCAATGCCTGCTCAGCTTCACTTTCTGTAGAGCAGATGAGAAATCCAATTAATAACCTTTTTCTTCTGAAAACTATTGAAAAAACCCCAGTATTTAGCTACTGTATTTTTCATCTCATTTTCATGAGCTAGTCCCCTAATAGTACTTGGATTTTTTTCATCCATTCCCAGCATTGTTTTAACTGAACTTCCTCCTTCGACTACCCAGGACCCTTCAAGCTTCTTCCACTTCAAATCAAAATACCTGTAATAAAAGAAGGATTCTCCCTGATATTCTGGAACAGGGAGGAGATTGAACCTGCAAGTCATTCCTCTTTTAAGATCAGCTCAACCTTTTCCATGACTTTCCAATAACCTCCTTCCAAGTGGCTACACCATCTCTCCACTTTGTTGACAGATAACATGGCTTCAAAAATCATACTCCAGCTTTTAACCATTTCTACAATTAATCCTGAATGAATTCTCATGGGCTCGCCTTCTTCCTCTCTGCTAGCCTTAATCACATTTTGGTGGGGTTTTTTTTTCCTTTCTCTGTTTTCTTTTTCTTCCTTCATCTCTTTGCATCTGAGCTGCTTTTCATTCTCCTTCATTTACATTTCTCAGCCTCATTCAGATCTCAAAAAACTATTTACTTCATACAGAGTTTTCACAGATGTCACTTTTATCTAGCTGGGAAAGCAGTGAAGTTAGGTGAATTTCCACATATTTTCTATGTGCAGTGATGAATTTTGTTTTGAGCAAACACAAAATAAGCTTCTGCTATAAATCATTAAACCTAAATGAATACTGTGGAAATGCTTTACTGTTCTAATGCAAACACTGCACGCATTAAACACTGGTCAGAAGAAAAGTTAAATTGAGGGGAAATTTACTTGGCTGCGATTTTAATCCAACAGTCCACTACGGATAAGTAGTAGGAACTGCCAAAACTCAGGATCTCCCCAGATACTTGGAAAATAATACGATTTTGGTGGTGACCAGCCAATAGCAAACTATTTGCTTTAGTTACAAGAACTCAGTCTTGATAACACACAGGTAACTTCAGCCTCGTAACAGAGAATGAAGAACAACCTGCATGTAAAGGCAACATCTCCATCCAAACCAGAAAAGGTTTGCTAACCTTTGTCAACATAACTGGTAAACAAAAGAAAATTCATGTAAGAAATAAAAGGAAAATATGAACACAGTTTATATTTGTTTTCACGTGGAAAGGGTAAAATAAATGCATAGAGAGGTCTGGAAGGCAAGGACAAGACACTGAGGCATTGGTAGGAATGTAGAACCAGATGTGGAAAGACTGGACTTTGGAGAACCTGTGCAATCAGCTGTCTAGGAGGCCACGCAGCATCATCTGTAATACCGTATTTTTGTTTCTCCGTTATTTACAATAAAATACACTTTCTAACAAAATTAAAGACTAAAACCAGAACGGGCATAATTAACAGCAGAGTTTCCTAAGAGAAGAAAAACATACAGGAGCAGAGGGTCAGCACGACATAAATGAGAAGGAAGGAATCAATAATTACTCATAATATGATAACTTGTAATATTGGACATGGGTAAGAAAGGAAAGAGGGCAATATTTCTAGAGAAAATGAGGTTTCCATACAATGGCTGGATTAGAATTGTGGTGGCAAAAAGAAACCCACTGAAATATGTGAGAGAGGAAACAGCAATAAGAAAATGAAGAAAAAGCAAGGTAACACAACAGAGCCCAGTTAGTTGCTCAGTAAGCAATCACAGGAGAAAGGACAATGTGGGCAAAGGCAGAGCTGCTGGGGAACTCAGCAGAAGCAGTAGAAACTCATGACATGGTAGAGACAATGGAGGTGTTTAGTGGGGAGGAAGAAAGAATATTTTATTTTTGGTTGTTATTATTTAGCACTGAAAAAACGAGACATTTCACACAGAAAATTCAGACTTAAAAATATCCAAACTTTGAAACTTTGATTAATACTGTTGTTTTAAGTGAAAATGTAGGTTGTTTCACAGAACATCTGCAAACCAGTGGAAACACAAACAGAATCCTTACAGCAGATCTTCCAATATTAATCACTTTATCTGCCATCTGTTGGGGACTGCGACTGCCAGTTCATTTTGTTTTCCACTAGCTGACCCTAAAATAACTTCTTGTAAAATTACACTATTTTTCTCACTTCCTGTAAGGAAAAGGCATTCTAACTTCTTGGAGCTAGGGCATGAAATATCTTGCAAAATATCAAAATACATTTAATAAGGATGTATTAGATCATTCAACAGATATGCCATAAAGTTAGCGAGACCTTTAATATTCCACTAATTTCACTGTAAAAAGCAGTTCTCTTAACAGAAATAAATTCCCAGCCAATGAAGGAATCCTCATGCTCATTATTTCTTTTATTGAAGTAGACAGAGGCTTGACAAAGAACTACACCACTTGCAGCTACTTCAATAAATTCACTAGACTTCCAATACAGTATCACTCTAGGTACAAGTACATATAATACCTGAGCTTTCAGTGTGTTATATTACAGCGATAACTAAATGTCATGATAAATAAAGATGTAAAAATCAGGAAATTCCTGTTGCATAAACAAAAGAAAAAAAGAGCTTGGAGAAAAGAAATTACTAGTAGCATTTTAAAGGAAGAAAGGTACACTGAAAAGTAAATATATTCTCAAATTCCCTGCATATGGTTTGAATCTACAAAAAAGAATAAAACCATGCTGCCTTTTGTGCCTGGTAGACATGCACATGGCAGACATGGCAAAGCTGTCTCCGCCTCCGATTACTCAAGTAGTATGAATGAAAAAGAAATCAGAATGATGAGGGAAGAGAAGATGGGAAACCCAACTGCACTGAATTCAACATGAAAAGTGCTGTTCACTACAGTCTGTCCAGGTTCTCTGTTTTTAAATCACAGTAATGCCACAAAGTATTCACAAAGTTCAACTCGGTTCGTTAGTAAGGTTTCCTGATCAAAACCCACAGACATATCACCTATCAAAACCTAGACATATCACAACTGAAGATCTACACAAAGTACATTTCAATGTTGGATTAAGCAATACCTACCTTCAGGGAAAACGCTTTTCAAGCACTATTCAAGTGCAATAAAAGATGGGTGAGTGACTGTGCCAAAAATTAATTAATAGTTATATAATTTTAGAAAAAATGAATGATTGAATTTAAAAATAAATTAGTCTTCCCTTGACCTAAAGTCAAGCCAAAAAGTTTGGAAAAAAATGTTAATTTGTCCCTTTTGTTACACTGGGTTTGAAATAAGATGTTTAATGCAGTTACGTTTGTATAAAGCCAGTGAATTCAAGCAAATAGTCCATAGCCCAGTAATGAAAAAAGATAGAGGTTAATATTTCACTGATGTAGCTTTCCATTCTGTAAAATGATTTCAGTTTTAGAATCATAGAATAATTCTGCTTGGAAGAGTGTCATGAAATCAAGGAGGTCTATCTCCCACCCTAATTAGTCAACACTGCTGTGGTGGGTTGACCTTGGCTAGAGGCCACACTATCACTCCCATCCTCAGCTACACAGGGGGAGAAACAATATGACAAACAGCCTGTGAGTTGAGCTAAGGACAGAGAGATGTAAATCAGAAATCACCATCCCAGGCAAAACAGACTCCACACAGAAAAATTAATGTAATTTATTAGCAATCAAATAAAATTAGGTTAACGAGAAATAAAACCAAATCTTAAAATTACTTCCCTCTACTCCTCCCTTCGTCCTGGGTGCAATGTCACTCCTGATTTCCTCCACCTTCTCCCCCTGAGTAGCACAGGGGGTCAAGGAACGGGGGTTGTGGTCAGTCCATCACATCTCTGCCGATCCTCCCTCCTCCGAGGAGGATCCTCACAGTCTGCCCCTGCTCCAGCATGGGGTCCCTCCCACGGGAGACAGTCCTCCATCAACTTCTCCAGCGTGAGTCCTTCCCACGGGCTGCAGTCCATGGCAGAAGCTTCTGGCAGCTTCTCACAGAAGCCACCCCTGTACCCCCGCTACCAAACCCTTGTCACGGTACAGCCTGCTTAAGGCTTGGTCTGGGCAGGTCTTGAAAACTTCAAAAAACCGCTTTAATTCACACCAGGTGTATAAGGCAGGAATTGTACCAACATGCCGTTTCAGGAATATATTCTATTTTTAAATGTGTTCATGTCTGGAACATTCAGTGGATAAGGGAAGTGTGTTACAAAGTAATGCTTCACAATAACACACATTTAAATCACCCGGCTATTTTCTCTCCTCCAGCTCCATTAAATTTATGTCTAAATTTTCTTGGTGGGCTCCAGCTTCCTTCCACCCACAGACCTTTCCTCTGTCATTTAGCATTTTCCTTTTTTTCCTTCCCCACATCTTAAAAACCTTAGGTACTGCAAGCACATTACCCACCCGCCTGTGAGTGCATGGCACTTGTGGTGCCTCTTCACCCGTTAGCACTGCTCACTCCACCTGGAAGCTCCTCAAAAAGTGATCCTGACAGAAACACTAACGTAACTCCTTCCGCAGCCTGGTGCCCACCTCCCCTTTGGGAAAGAGATATAATTTTCTTTTCACCTTCAGAAGGAAGAAAGGAACTTTGAACACTGCCTCTCTCACTACAGCTGTGACATGAGGACAGAGCCCTTCCCAGCTACCAGGGACTCAATCCTAGAGGCAGCAGATGTGAAGGAAACTGCATTTCTTAAAAACAGGAATCACATTTCTAGTTAAAACCGAAAGAAAGCCCCCAGTGATGTAAAATGGTCTCCCATGTCTAAGAGGATTTTGGACAAAGATTCAAAAAAGCAAATGAACAAATATTTGCCATTTGTTTCTACATTCTGGTGACAACAAAGCTATAACCCACAACAATAAAGAATGTTCAGCTTCTACATTTATTACAGTGCCTAATTAATTTCTAGGCTAGATTCTCCACCGCTGGATTACTGCCATGATGCCCTGCAGCACAAGAGTTCAGATTGTCCCTGGATGAAAATTTGTGATAATGCTTTTAATTTTATTTTCCTTGACAAGTCTGCTTCTTCATAAACCTATCTAGTCTTGTCACTACCTACATGAAGTATGGCGGTATTATCTTCATACTGAGTTAAGTCAAAGATAATGTTATGCTGCCCTTAGGCCGATTTCTTTCCACATCATGACTTAATCCTCTTTCTCTTTTCCTATAGAGCTGCTTTAATGCTCAGAATTTGCACTTTGTCATTATTCTCTTCCTGGTTTCTTATTTTTGATTGTCACGTAACAGTGCTGTGCTCCTCAACTCGCTTTCTCCCACTTTAGTTTTATTTTCAAGACTTCTTTGTTCGTGTTTTCTGTTTTATGTTGGGTTACCTTTCTGTTTGTTTAACTGCACTGGCTTTGAAAAACAACACTGCTGTGAAAATCCCTGCCCCACTTCCTGTTTTTATTTTGATCTCAGCCTGGTTTATAATATTCATTTTTGTCCCTCTGAAAATGTTTGGATTACGTTTCAGCGAACAAGTGGAAATCCTTTCCACAGGAAGTGTCTCCCTTTGAACATGAATCAGCATGTACAAATTCATATGGTTTTACTCCTTAGGAACAGATGTTAAGGGAATATAGGTTAAGCTTGAGATCCAAGCTAGTCTCTGCAGGACTATAATTTGCTGTGATAAACAGAAAGATGGAAATGCAAACCAACAGGGGCATCCCAGATTTAACACCCCGTCTGTTCTGGCTGAAATACATTTGATTCTGTCACTCGCAGATAAACTTTGCTACCACAGTAATCAAAACCAACACAGAAATCTCTCTTAATCACTAAAAGATTGCTAGTCTTGTCTAAAGCTGTAAACATGCAGTTCAACAGAGACTGAAATTTGTAAACATTCCAGATAAATGTATCATCCAATACTGTAGAGTTTTTCTTCTAGGAAACATGTTCATAAAATATTTGAGGAACCCGTAAATGTCACACAAACCCAGAAATGGACAAAAGCTTACATAAATGTTCCATGAAGACTGACACAATCTTTAATTAGTTACCAAGAAAAGACTGCCATTTTTTTTCATTCCCTTTGAAAACAGAAAAGAAAAAAACCTTCATGGATTTGTTCTTACCTCCAGTCACTGCTCAGTTCTACTCAGTACCTCCAGCAGACGTTTGGAGCATGCTGGATTGGGGCTGCCAGCCAGCCTTGAAAAATTCTCTCATTCACCTGCATTTGTTTTTAGGCAAATAAGCTATGATTAGTTTTTCATTATCATAATTAATGTAGTATGGATTAATTAGTTGATTTAGGCACCTGAGTGGTAATTTATTACTTGACTGTTGCGGGATATACACAGCATATCTCACCTCCAGAGACTTTTTGTATTTAATACTCGTCTTGGTCTCTGTAACTTTTTCGACATCCCTTCCAAGCAGGCAAGCCTTAGGGGAAAAAAAGTCATTTCACCAGACAGAAGCACTAGGGAAGAAAGGGCATAAGCCTACCACAATGCAAAAGTAACCTGAAAAGGAATACAGAGGGCTCCGACCTGTGCAATCCACACAGTTTTCCAGTAAGGTTTTGCAACACCTCGATCACACAAGGCATAGATCGGTATCATCCCCGAGCCAATGCTATGGTTCAGGTAGAGGGAACTTATCCAGTAAAACATACCACAGAATCACAGACTGGCTGATGTTGGAAGCCACCTCTGGAGACCATCTAGTCCAACGCCATGCTCAGGCAGTGTCATTCACAGCAGGCTGCTGCCCACGGCCATGTCCTGTCGGGTTTTGAATGTCTATCAGGATGGAAATAGCAGCCTCGCTTGGCAACCCGTTCAGTCATCAACCTCCCTCACCGCAGTAAAAGGGTTTATTATGTTCACCAAGAATTTCACGTGCTTCAGTTCATGCCCACTGCCTCTTACCCTGCCAGTAGGCATCGCTGGAGGAGCCTGGGGCCTTTCTTTCCACCACCCTTCAGACAGTCATAAACACCGAGCAGATCTGCACTGAGACTTCTCCAGATCAAACAATCCCAGCGCTCCCAGCCACATGCTGAGATGCTCTATGGGCAGTACTAGTAACAATTCATAAAACTGAAATAAATTATCACTGAACACAAACCTTTTCCATAGAGCAGGATGTTTCCAAAGAGGAAGCTAGCCATTTTTTTTAAAAAGCCACTATCCCAAAGAAAATATATATCGCAATGATACATCACAACGATAGATCCATATCTATTTCAGAGAAATTCTGTTCCTAAGATCATTTTGTGATTGTTTCCTTCAGAGTTAAAAGAAATACTTTTTCACTTGAAATGTCGTCCTGATAGGAATGAGAGTTTGGAAAGCACAAGCACGCAGTCTCATTCCAAATCTCACATCAAAAGAGCAGCACAGAAGCTTCCGCAGCAGCAGCTGTGAAGCACACATCAGGACTTTGCTCTAACATCTACCCCCAGGGAGATTTCTAGGCCTGCAACAGGCCTGTTTTTTACATCATCCAAGACTTGGCCCCAAAGGCTCTGTAGGCTATGCTTACATATATAGCAGGCAAAGGAAGTGGAGCGGCAGTGCCAGAGGTGACGATGAGGACCTTCAGTAAACATGCTCTGAGGTTTTGTTCAGTCTGGTTCTGTGCTGGACCTTCTCACTGGAAAGCGCTAAGTGCACTCCTGCAGCACTTCTTTCTGCTTAGCTGCCCTGGGAAGGAACCCACTGTGCCTGATGCCAGCCTGCACTGGAACATGGGATGTGACACAAAGCGCAGGAAGTACAGAAATCAGATGTGCTTCACAGGGGCACCCTTGAACCAAGCTAAAAAGTTGACAAAGGTGAAGCCAGTGTTTATGAGTATTTTTTCTAATATACAAAGCGATAAAGAGTGGTACAGAACTTCTGATCCTTTGCTTGCAGTATTATCCCCGTTCAAAAGAAGAGATATCAAAGCAAAAGAGCCTCAGTGTAGGTTTTGAGTGTCTCAAGAATTAGGTATGAAAAGGGTCTTTTGTAGTGTTGACAAAAGAGCATTTTTATAAGTAAAAGAGCATGCTATCTCAATTAAATAATATATCACTCACAACTGAATGCAGATAACCATAACTTACCATAACTTTTTCAAAAATAATACACAAATAATACCTTTTTGAAAATACAATTGTATCTTGATAGAAATTTGTGTAGTACCTTATTCAATCCCAGGCATATGTTACCCAGTAATTCCTTTGTAAATTTATGGCAATTATTCCTTAGCAACTTCTTTAACATTTAGAGCTTTTCCTTGACACATGCAAAATAAATGCCATCTACTTTCTGCAAAGCATAAACAACCATGGAATTACTTTGCAAAAAGACTACAATTATCATTTAATCATGCTTAATTATATGGGTAATGTACCTCGAGCAAGTGTTACAGAGTGAGAAACAGATACTTTGTTACAGTTACAAAAATGGTATTAAGTCTAACAGAATATGGTCTGTCATGCAGTGTTGCACTACTATCATACTCAGAGGCATCTAACTGATTTTACTATTCAGAAAACAACTCACATTGTGGAGGGGATTTTTGTGACTTTCCAGCCCTCTCCCCCCTGCCACTCTCAAATGGGACAAGGCCTGTGGTTTACAAGTTTGTAGGAACCAAAGAAAATGGGAGCTATGTCATAAAAACACAATTTGAAGTCTAGTATCTTTACTTTCAAGAGTTCCAGTGTTGCTTACGTACATTTAGGCTTTTTTTTTTTTTAATAAGGAGAAAATTAATAAAAAGACACATAAAATACACCCATGTCTCACTGAGGACCTAAACCCACCTTTTCTACAATGTCATCAACACCAAGTACGCTGTATAATACATAGAAAAGCTGATGATCGAAGAAGACCTGTCCTCTCTTCTAAGGGTTTTAAAAAGCAGGGTTCTCTGCTGCTGTTGCAGAATGTCTTCTCCACAGCACTCAGCTCTTCTTCCCTAAGGTAAGGGATTTGGCAATCTGAGAATAAAGACTTACATTTGATAGCAGCTGGGGTATGAACAGAATTGATTTATGTAAGGCAAGTGCTCTGGGCAGGCCTGGGTATGTTAAACAGGACTGCAGATTCATTTTCAGAAGCTTGCTGAAAACACAGTCTGCAGTGATTTATAGAAGCCTTAATCATTAAATCACTTATTTGACTTTGTAGAACAAACATCAGTACATTTTTCCTTTTACTTACTTTTTTCTTCTTATCTGTAACATGCTAACTAAGCCCTAGAGCTAAATCATTATCAATATTTGTTAAAACAAATGCTATATATGAAGCATTTCCTACAGTTGCTACCTAAGACATCAGCTGAACACTTCGATAATATAAATGAGGAGCATCCCATAGGTAATATATGGTTGATGCTCTTCTGATTTAACAACAGCATACGTAAAGCTCTTTGGCGTACTGAATAATACCCACTGCAGAACAAATAATCATGAGCACCAAATGTGAAGGCAAAAAACCCCCTCTTTGTACTTCTGTTTTTTTTTTAAAAAAGCCCATATATTTCTGAAAAGAGAAAAAGTTATCCACCTGTTATTTCTCCAGGTGTACACTACTCTGAGCTACTTAAATTTTGCTCCTGGTGAAGCTGAAGGCAAAGATCCCAATGGCCAAGATTTCTCAGATTTCTCCTAACTTTTTTGCACAGTCCCCTGGGCGAGATTTTACCCTGTCCATTCAAAGGCAGTCCTGCCTCCAAAAGGGGTCAAGGAGTCCCCCAGCAACAGCTCCAGTTCCTGTGTTTACCAGCTACAGTGCTGAGTGAGAGAGAACGTGAGATAAAACGGCAGGCGTTAAGTTAAAAATTGCGTTTCAGATCCAAGAATAGGCAAGTTGATGGTGCCACTGAACTAAATCAAAGTTTTTTCACTGACCTCAGCATAAGTTTTGTTATTTAAATCTTGTTCAGCCCTGGACACCAGCCCTTCTGGCCTCAATATCACCAAAAGAAATGGCAAGATATTACAAAAGCAGTCACATGAGAAGATCAAACACACATTTTTAATTAAATGCTGCTTAGTGTCCTATTGTTCAAGAAAGAGGTTTTCTTGCTAATGATGTATTTAAATTCTGTTTGATACTATGCTTCATCTGCTTTTGTTTTCTTTTTTGATCTTAGACCATTATTTACCTTACAAACATTTCATGTCTGCATAGCATTCTCCAGAGCTGTGAATTATACTGCTTTATCTTCCTCAGAGGCATTCATTCCTTCTTTTTTATTGATGTTCTACCTCCTCAAGGTACCTGATCTTTGTCCCTTTATTGATGCCTCATTGCATGCCTTTTTCTTCATAGTCAAACAGGTTTCTTGAAGGCTGCACAACACAGAGTCAAAGCAAGACATCTAAGAAGCACTGAGAAAGACACAGGGCAGAGGTTACAGAGTGCAGCTAAAAGTGTGTTGGCCCTGGGGAGACTAAGAATGGCTTGGCAGACCGATTAGCATGTGGAGGGGAAACACGGAAAAGCAAAGAAGCATCAATTGTGTAAGATTAAGTGAAAATGTATAGGAAGAAGAAAGAAAACCCCTGGCAAAGTGAAAGCTGAAGCTGAACCAAACATACAGAAATAATTAAAAGAGATATGACTAAATGCTTAGCATCTTGTATGCCAAAAAGTATTATTAAACAATAAAACCGGACCAAATTCTGTTCACCCAAGTCTCCTGAGTTATTCCACTTAGAGCAACACATTATAATCCATCTACTCAAGCACAGAGCTACTAGTCCTCTGACAGGAGAAGCCCTTGCTACTGAGAGCAGATCTTGCTCCATACAGCGCAGCATCGCCATGACCTAGCCTGCCGCCACTTTTCTTCTGCGTCACCCTCTGACTGAGCTCAGGTCTGACCTTCCGTTGCGGGGTAGACTCCCGCAGAAGCGTGGTAACCAGCAAAGGTGAGCGCCTGGGGACAACTCAGCCTGTTAGATCCCTTTTCAGCGCACAGCCCTGGAAAGCTACAGTGGATGAGATGCTTCTATGGACTCAGAGGGGCAATTCAACTATAGTTTAGAAACTACCAGTTGGATACTTATCTCCCCACAGAGCCAGATCTGAAGAAATCTATCAGCAGGGGTGTGTAGAGATGATTCAGACTCAGTGAGTCAGAGATTTTTCTGCTGGCTTCAACGGACTTTGGAACTCTAACCAAAGATGTGCCAGCGAGATCGCATTAGCAGCTAGATCTACGGAGTTCCTTCTCTTCCAGGATGTAAGACTTCCTGCACCTGAGCAGGTGACCAAACAGGGCTGTGATGCAGAAGAGATTACAGTAGCAGAGAGCGACCGGAGAAGGGCCCTTCTAGAGCACGCGGGAGCAGGTGCTGCAGCTGGGGAGCGGCCAGCGCATGGGGCTGCCCAGCTGCAGGTGGCACACCAAGACATCCTGCAGCACAACGCTGCAAGGGAGACTCGGCTGCCAGCAACGTCCCAGTGAAGCTAGCAACATGTACATCTCCCTCGGAGGGAGAAAGTCGTGTGAGGTGACCTCGGAAGGCGAGAGCCCATGACCAGAGCGCAGGTTTCACGCTGCAGAGCTGGGAAGCGGCATTTCCACATCGGCTCTTAGGAAGACGAACTGTCCAGTGTGATACAATCATAGGAGCAGAATCAAGACCTATTCTGCTCTTGATGACAAGTGATACTTAGGAGAAACGGTTTTCTCCCTGAGAGGATGACCTTTTTGTTTCTTCTTTTTTTTTCCCCCCCTTTAATGCACTGTTAAATATCTAGATACTGTGGACACTGAGAATAATGGTTAATTAACATTATCTGCTGTCTGCTTGTGTTGTGTAAATAGCTATCAAGACAGAAATAAATGAGTGGAAACACATTTGGTCATTTATTTAAAACAAGAGCCTGAACAGTCTTGTCTAGATACTCAGGCTGTTTAGTGTTGATCATTTTTATTAAAATGGCTTTTTTCTGTAATGTTAGGTTGTCTAGAAGATCTAGCATGTATCATACCAAATGTCAATTATATTCTTTGACTTACATGCTTTAATATATAGCACGGAATAAAAAGAAAAAAATTAATTTTCAGGGCGTAAGCACTCCACGTACTCAAAAACTGGTAACATGCTCTGATTATGGAAGTACTAATGTAAAGGACCTTGAAATAGCAGGTTAGTTTGTAGATCTCGTTAGCATCTCACCTAGCCTTACCTCTGGTTCTGTAACAGCTGCTCTACATTGCGGCTGATGGTTCTATTACGGAAGTGACCTTTATCGAATCACTTTTACTTAATTTAGTATAATTAAGGATCAAAATCAGACTCAGCATAGTTTCCCGAGTTGATCACTGATGGATCAGCTTAGCATAAATTACTTCAGCATTATTTCATGTTTCCCAGGTATACTTAAAGGCTCAAACTAGCAGACTGTTGAAAAGAGGGCTTTTTCCCCTAAATCTAATTTTACTCACAAATCTAAATATAGACAAATAGTGTTCTATGCACACAGTACTGGAAAAAGATTCCTGTGATTGGAATAATAAGGATTCTGAATAAAGTCAAGGGGTATTACATTTCTCACACAGGAGATTAGAAATAGAGTAAGGATTACATTACCAGTACTTTACTGATTCTGAGAAATAAGTTGACATATGACATCACATTTTAATATTGACCCACTGTTTTGCATTTCCAAAACTGACTAAAAATCAGAGGAAAAATCCTAAAGGATTCGAAAAATTGTCTGGGCAATGCATGAATCAGGACAATGAACAGCACGATAGGAATTACATGACTGACATCCAGACCTTGAGATTCAAGTAGCCAGTCCAATACTGGCCGTATCAGATGTGCCCTGGATCTCCACTCTAAAACCTGTTGGGGGGTTACAGACTGGGCTGGGATATGAGCATGTCAGGAGTTGAAGACGACAGTACTCCAGCAGTTCTAGAGACACGGAGAAATAGAGTGTGTAGAAAAGTCAAAAATTTTCAGGTCAGGTTGGCCTGAAATACTTTATCCTATGGTATTAAAAAAAATGCCGAAACAACCAGCTGAGGTTATTTCAGCCATTAATACTTACTTACAGTATAAACTAGAAGAGACAAAAGGAGTCCTGATCTTTAGCTGACCCTTAACACCAACATAGTCTGCTAACACCCACAGAAATAATCCACCAATCTAGTCTGCTAACTCCCACAGAATTAATCAGGTACGATACTTCTCTGAAGTAATTTACAGAGATGACACCTCCAGATCAACTGTATTTTCACATGCAAGGTCACTGCCTCCAGCCGTAATGCAGAAGAGAAACATGGATCCTCAGCCAGTGAGTCAGGACTCATAAATTGTGTAGCTATCATCTTCCTAAAGTCTTTCCACTTTCCTTTCCTTCTCTTTTTCTGATGTGGTCTTGAAAGACACTTCTTCAGGGAAGATACCAATAAAAGACATGATGACATCCGTGTTTCAGATAGACACATCAGGTTTTCAAAGAGATATTAAACTCTCCCATAATGCTAATAATAACAGTATCTTGATTGAACAAACAAATTATGTTCTTTTGACCCTTGTTGGAAGAGAAGTCAAAACATGTTGTAGCACTATGTATATATTATTCAGTCAAACTGAATGGCTTTTAAAATTATCTTTAAAAAAATAGATCTTTTCCAAAGCATCAGTCTAATTGAGGGAAAAATATCATGGGGTAAGGCTCATGAAAGTACCATGGTAACATTTCTTGCTGTTCTGCAGCTGAGTGCTAGGATTACTTTGCAAGGGAAATAGTTTTCATATCTGGACTATTCAATCAAATAGTAAGTTATATTGCCACTATAGGCAACTGGGGAATATAAATAATAGGAAATGTTTATTATGCGTCTTCTGGAATCTGTAGTTATTAGGCTATTGTTTCAGCAGTAACAATAAGCAATATCTGTATTTTGATTGTCGAGTAACTTGTTGGAAATCGGGTTTCGCAGTACTGTTTATATATTAGTCTGAGCAAATGCTGCATTATCTTCTACGCTTCTTGGTGGTATTTATGTATTAAGCTTCTTTTTATTAAGTTTCTTGCTGAAATATGATGTATTAAGTAAAGGCTCCCCATAGTAAATTATGTAGGTTTCTTGGTAATGTCACTGCATTATGCTGCTCTGAATGATCTTACGTGCCTCATCAGCATAACATGAATTGCGATAGGGAGTTTAATCTCCAGTCCTATACTTCTTTATGCACATCTTTTTCTCCCCATAACTTTTCATTACCACAGGCTAGGAGTTTAGGCTGATCACCAAACAGAAGAGAGAAAAAATCCTGTTCCAAGATGAATGAATGTAACAGCCTACAGCAATAATATCTGAATGTTCTCTCAATAACGATAGCAAATAGGGGAATGGAATGAAATTTCAAGGCATACATATATCATTTTTACCTGCCCTGCATACCTAATGACTGGAGAAATGAACCAACACTTTGCCATAGTGCCATAAAAGACAAGACTGCAAGGACCCAGATTCTTCCTATGGATTTTGTGCACCTCACTAAGCCGCTCGACTCAAGAACATCATTCTTCCGTGCCTCAGTGTGAGAGGAACAGTCGATTAGAGAAAACAATGTAGATCCTAGGAAGAAACCATCACAACAGAGCCTTTTGTCAGTGTGTTACCTTCTACTGCCACTGTTCATGCGTATTTCTTCATATCCATTTCTTGATATGGTTATACGGGCACATTAATTGAGACACTTGGCACCTACGCACAAGCTTTTTTAAAAGGCAGAATTCTTAGGCTCTTTTCCTAGAGGCAGAGAAAATTATATTGAAAGAGATTTTGTATAAAAACATTCCGTTATATATTGCTCTGCTTCAAGGGAAGTAATTTTTTTTTTGGATGTTTTAAAATAAGTTTCAAATGAATGACTCAACCCAAGTGCATTCAGAGCACTGAGCAGCCAGGTTAAATAAATAATGACTTAATTAGAGATAGCTTTCATCTCTAACCTTAAGATCTGATAGTCTCTTACACCTGCACTTCGTAATTAGAGAGGGAAACTTAGACTTTGCTTGACTTTCAAACGACAAAGACTGATTCGTCTCGAAAACTACTCAAGTTGTTACATATATGATTAATCTTCTCTGTTACTGCCTCTCCTCACTGCAAAGTAGTTTGGATCAGATCAGATATGTGGTTTCAATTTAAAGTGCTTTAAAAAGGTCCCTAAATGCAAATTTATCTTGTAGATCTTTAAGTCCCCCAAGGCAAAAAGATCATTTTCCAGGTACATACCTAGCATTTCTCATAAGCTCTAAAGGGTGTTCCTACAAGGAGCCTCCATGGCTCACTAAGAGTTGTTACTTCCTAGCAAGGAGCTAACTCATTTTCAAGAATACCTGTTCAAATATTTATGTAAATGGAACTGGTAATACGTCTTACATATAATTTTGTAAGGAGTTTGCTTTTTGTACTCATAAAAGTTTTTTTTTTCTTAAAAAGTAGAAAGAAAATCTGCACCAAAGAAGGAACTCCAGAAACTACTTTGACAGGATGCACGTCTACCTGGACAAGAAGAGACATACCCCCAGGTGTGAGTAACAAAAAGAAAATAAAATGCCTCCAAAATACATGCTGTTATTTATTCTAACCAGTGAAGCATTTATTGAATATTAGTTACTTCGTATAGTCTTGCTTTGAAAATTAATTATACTAACTGTATGTTATTTTATTAGTGACTTGAGTGATCAGAACCTCTGAAGGTTTCTCCCCGGCTGAGCCAAAAGCATACAGCACAGGAGAGCAGAGTTAACCTGCCAGCTGCGGAACAATACTGCACCATACCTGAGAAGTGTTTGGTGTTACCACACTGTGTGACATGCTAAATAAGGAGATAGGAATGTTTTGCTTCCGAACTTGTGAAGCGTTAGCCTAAATAAATAAAAACACTCAGAGTTTTCAATTTAAGTTATGATTTTCTAAGAATTCATAACCTAATTTTTAAAACAGAATCCTCTGTGTAAGGCGGCTACAACCTGTATTTTAGTGGAAAATGCAACTTTTGGTACTTTTTTCCTCATATCCCTGTGATCCTTTAACTCACAGCATGTGACTGTGGGTCTCTTTAGGGTGATAAAGTTTCTGGTAATACGAGGCTACAAATGTTTATAGTTGTCTAAACACTAGCACTGGAAAGGGAGCTGAACCAGCACAGAATTCCTCCTTACAGCCCCTCTAGGCACTAGCCTACTGCCTTCTGGTTGTCAGGCAACCTCTCAGTAAAAACTCCATGGATTTATGTATTTAAATGCTACACACTTTTTGCAGCAGTGTATTCTGGAGATTCTGAGATTCAACAAAACATCATTTAAACAGGGACCAGCCCTTTCACACCCTTTCTAAAAAAAACAGCTAGGTTATCATTTGAGTTTATACCACAAGACTGAAATGTGTAACCTGCTTCTACCATAGGGTTTATTCATGTTTGCTTATGGATGTTTGCAGTTACATTTTGGCAAGACCCCCATATTCCACTTTGGAATTTACAACAGTTTTGTCCTTTTAAAAAAGGATTTAAAACATTGCTTTTGAAATACCCTCATGTCGCAGCAAAATTGAAGTTTGCATGTCTCTGCAGTCTAGAGGAGGTTCTGTTACTGTTTTCCTAACACTTCATGATTCATCCATCTTCCAGCCACATGACAAGAAGGGCAGCATTGTGGATATAGCCCTGTCACAGCCAGTGGGAGCTGTACCAGACCTGCTTCTGTCTTGTAGCTGAACCATTAGGACCACAGACATTCCTGTTTGGATTGGGTATCAGGTCAAATTCAGGCTTTTGGTCAAGAACAAACAAAGGCAGAGCAAAATCCAACTGCTATTTAAATTTACTTAAACAGCATTACAACTATTTTCAACAGGGCTGAGATTAATCCAATGTCTCAAAATCCTGAGGTTTAATCTAATTTAAATATATGTAATCAAAACCAATTTAGCTTGATGGTGATGTTCACCTACGTAGTCACAAGCAATATGCATTACATACCCGGCTGTTGTAACACTTGTTTACTATCTACATGCTATAGAAAAGCAGAAAGGAGAAGAAACACTGGAAAAAAGAAGATCTGGAAGTTTCCAGCCTCATACTGGCTACTGTGAGGAGAATTAACTCTCTCCCAACTAAAAGCAGCACAGAGTGGCAGAAACATTTACCATAAATTAACTCAGGCTTAAATGAGCAACCATAGTGAAGGCATGACAGGTTTTTGTACAGCATCCAAGAGAGCAATCTGTGGCTAGCGATGTGTTCATCTGCCCGTCGCTCCTCAACTCAAATATACAGTTAGGTCCATTCCCAGTCACATCAACCCCGCTTGGCTTCTGGCATGCATCTGAAATGAGACAACTCCTGCCTTGGTACCAGCAATGTCTTACTCTTGCTCTGATAAGCCATAACCAAAAGAAGAGTTAACCTGATTTATACTTCTTCTGTGACAGCAGATTCAAAACAGATGCAAATGTTTCAGTCTTCCACTTTCTGGTCTTAAAGAGTTTCTTCACTGTCTGAGCAAATGCGAAGTAGAATGATAAACCGACCATTAAAGGGAAAAAGAAAGTTATAGGCAAATAAATTTAATTCTTTTCCATTTAAATGGAAAAATTGGCAGATTAAAAAATGCTTCTGCCAATTCAGATCAACAGAACATTCTCTTTACAAATTATCCTTTTGATAGCAAACATAAACGATATGTGAGAGACTATACATTGAAAAGATCAAATGTCATTAAGCTGTGCACTCAACGAGACAACATCAGAACAAGCAGCATGTAGATGTGCCATCATGCCAACACCTAAATCACTCAAATTACACAACCATGCGGTAGCAGTTTCCCCTTTTTGACTAGTTCTGGTCGTAGGTACGTTTGTCTGCAAGCATGAACTTATCTGCATGATTGTATGCATCAAAAATCCTCAAGTTTGGTAAAATCAAAACCATTCAAGAAAAATAATCTTAAAGATCAAAACAGTGTTTGGGGCAGGGATGTGCAGCACATAATAACACACTACACTACCAGGGTGATTATCTTCAGCCTTCATTAAACGTGATGAATAGCCTTCAAAGTGTAATTGGCATATTGTGATAAATGCTTACATTCTTTGTTACAGCAGCAATTATTTGAAATGTCAGCTCCTCCTGCCATGCTACTGCAAATAGGCCTAAGTAATAAAGGAACTGGTCTTAAAAATGTAAATTTTCTTTAAAATTGTTATGGGCAAGAGCATTTATTCATTCCCAGAGTACTTTGACTGCATTTTATTATTATTATTACCTTTTCCTGCTATTATACCTCATATGCTATTGGTGACAGTATCTGACAGTTTTATTGCTTATTTTAATCTCATTTAGATATCAAGTTGCTGTGTATTAAAACATGCCTCTGTATTTATTAACTTCTCAATTTGGTCAAGCTCACTCAGTACATCACACTACTGAAAATTTAAAAAAAAAAAGAAAAAAAAGGAAGAATCACTTCTTTTCATCAAAACCACATCAGAGCAGTATAGTCTACTGGTAAGAGTGCAGGTCAGAAATCAGTACCCTGGGCTTTCTGCTAGGCACTCACGGTACAGCCCTGGGCAGAGCTCAACCTCTCTGTCCATCCCCATATTCATCGGGTACATCGGGCATGTTAGTAACGTTGCACAGTCTTTTTCAGTACTCTTAGAGGGCACAGATGGAGGTCATTATTCAGGTGCAAATCCTTGTTGCTTCCTCATAAAATCTGCAGAACAAAGTGTGTCATGATGATTTTAAGAATTTCCTAGAGATGTGAAATTGCCAGTCCAACCAGCTGTGACAGCTGAGTTACTTCCCCTCGTCTGTAGTCTCAAGAATCCTAATGCTTGGGAAGTGCCCTGATCATTTCAACCCCAGTGTGAGAAATTAGTAATTCCAGCAAAATGGCCAGACCATTTTTTCCATAATAGGCAGGATACCTGTAGACTCTCAAGAGGACAAATAACACCACTTGAGATCTGGGCCACTGCTTTAGGAGAAGCTGGTAGATTTGGATGAACCATGGAACATATATAATTCATATATGGTAATTACACTGCACAACAGAACTGCACAGATACCACAGCCCGTCCTTCACCCTGTTGCACTCCTGTCCTAATTCTGTTCTGACACAAATATTAATCAATACATCTCAAGTGCAACTTGATGTAAAAATTGAAATGGTCTCATGTATCTTACCAACTGTGCAGGCAGTATGACCAACCACTTCTGTGCTCACAGCCCTGATTTTACGCTTAAAGCCTGTAATTTAAGCTTGCTTAAAGCTTGTTATGGCTCACGTATGAACCCTTTATAAATACAATGGAAAAAAACAAAACCAGAAGTTTAATTTCTCTTGAATTTAAGACCAGGAATCTCAGTATTGTTACCCTAAGCTTTATTATCAGATATAGCCCACTACTTAAAAAAAAAAACAAAACCTACCAACACAGCTATGAACCTGTCTTTGGATTAGTAATTCAGGTCAGGCTCATCTCTACTGACAGCAGAGCAGAAAAGGCAGGAACCAGATTTTGAATATAATGGGCCCAATTCAATAACCCATTATTTTGGTCTTACATCAGTGGAACTCAGTGTAGTGACACAAATTCAAGATACTTCATACATCCTTTTACATAAAAGCATAGAAAAGTCCCAAATCACACACCTGAGGAACATGTAAAATTACCACATCCTGTAAAACTTCACACAACCCCTCTCATGCATGACTAATGAAAAATAGGGCAAAAGCCACACATCATCTCTCACTGAAATTGGCATAAAATTAGAAGTAACGCCAATTTAAACCAAAGAATTTTAGAAAACTGAGTAAAATCCTCCCTGTTGAAACATGTCATTGATTTATACCATAGATTAGTATGTACAGTGACACAGAAACACCATAAAGGTAACCTACAAAATCTTAATACTCTAGTCAGCTAATAATTCCCATTAGAAATATTGTACAGGACCTGATTATGGATTAACATCAGTAACTCAGTGAAGCAGGTGTTCCATTCTCTAGAGGCGACTGCACAAATCTTATCTTGTGCTGATGTTTACAGACACCAGCTCACATCAGAAAGTGCAATCTTCTCTCTGACAGGTGTAACAGCACCAAGGCACCAAGTTTACGGTACCATGTAATGCAAGACAAAATGTGAGAGTCACACAGTGGGAATGTGAATGGATTGTGTGGACTAAGTCAACCCAAAATAATGAGAATTGTCCTTTCTGAGCATAAAAAATTCAGAAACGCTGCCTTTTAAACCTCCATTTTATTAACCTTTATCAGCTGCTGTGAAACCAGCACTTGATGAGATTTTTGAACTTTGCTGTCAGCAGCTAAAGGGTAATGCTTGTAGTGATTGCTGTTTTGCAAAATTATAATTCTTATACCCAAAGGTCTTCTATTGGATTTATTCTCAAACAATTACAAGTGACACTGGGAGAAAAAGAGCATGTTCTGGCAGCTGCAGCACAGGACAGTGCTGGGAGACTGGCTACAGCCACTGACTTTCAGCCCTGCATCCAGGGACTAAATATGGGTCAGCAAATTGCTTCAGGGGTGAGGGCTGTTCCCATTCTTAGTTATGGTCAGTGCCCCAGGACATAGATGTGGGACTGCCTGCTCCCAGCAGCCCACGGCCAAGTCCCTACTGATGTCAACAGGCCAGATGAGCAAAGAGCTAACACAAAACAAAGCCTTTATGAATTAATTAAGTTGCAGTTATATAGAGCGACCTGATCAGCATTAGGTTGTGTGAGACAAGGACAGACCTGAAGCTTAACCTTTCCACGTCCTTCAGGGAATAATGCACCCCGCAGACCCAGAGGAACAATCCTTCACTGCAGTGTCACTTCAGAGTGATGTCTTAAGAAACCTCAAACACTTCAGCAATAGTGTTATAGCCTGCAGGGTGCTGATGGGGCCAGAGAGAACACCTATCTATCGTATGGACAGCAAAATGCATCACCCTTAAATTTACCTTTAAGCGTGTTGCCTGGATTTTGCCTGAGGACTTGAGATAAGAGAAGGTCCAGGAAAAACATCCAAAAAAGTTATCCCAACCAACTCTTTCCAGGATTGCTCATAATGGGTCCAAAACTCACTGAGGTTGTTGGGCTGGTAGAGGCAAGAAGCAGAAAGATCAGGAGAAGGCAGGCTCGTTGGAAAGATTAAAAGGAAGCAACCGCCAGACCACCGTCTCCCAACTGAGACTGGGCAGCTAGAAGCTATCAGGGAGCAAAGAGGCCCTAGATGCAGGGTCAGAGATCCTGAAATAAACCTCGAACATCAGCAACAAAGGAGACCTGTGAGGGAGCAGCTGAAGAGGATTTTTACTGGTGGGTTAGCCGCTGAGAGTTCCCCCTGCTGCATTCAGCTGCCTGAGAGACACAGGCCCAGCAGCACTCATTTCACACTGCAGATTTCAAGTTTTCTAGCAGGTAAAGCCCAGAACATTCTTCCAGCCCCCAGATAAAGATTTCATGTTCCCTTCTTCCTCAAAGAAATTACACAGCGGTCCTCTGAAGGGTGCCCAGTGAAGGTGTGCCCACCCGTCTGCATCACCTGCCGTAGGGGTACTGGTAACTCAGAGAAATTAAAATCTATTACCATCCAGAAAGCAAGAGCCGTCAGCAAAATATCCGCAGGTACAAGCTAGTAACCATCCGGGTGAGCAGCCTCAAGCAGGAAGCAGACTGTAGCAGAGCAGAGACTGTTGACAAAAGGATTAGCATTGCCATAAAGGAGTCCTGAACCATTTCGGTTTCCCCTCTGCTGAGCGTCAGCACTGCAAAGCAGGGAGGGACGATGGCATGTGCCCAGGTGAAATAGCGACGCTAAAGAGCAATGGCATTGATGGAAAAGTACCAGCCCAACCGGCACAGAGCGAGAGCCTTTCCCACCTCCTCGCACAGCCCACCCGTAGACAGGTGTCACTCCTGCATTCGACAAAAGATTTAATTGGTCTCACGGTTACAGCAGATCTGCATTTAAAGGATTCTTCTTCCTAGATGTTTAGCCAAGCGGGGACTCTTTGTTGCACTGCTTATGTAAAATATGTAAAACTCAGCATCTTTTCTAAGAGCTGCTGACAGTGGATAGGCGACAACCCAGCTCATTATTACACCTATTTACGAAGTCTCTACTTCTCCCCCAACAAACCAGCTCACCCAGTCAGATGCACACGTAAAGCACCCACTTACATTGCCTAGTGTCCTTGATAAATGAAGTTACTGCATCAGCCGTGAAACAAAACCAAGTACGGGTCCAGCATCGGCGCTCCGCATTGGAACATGTCTGGAGAGGAAAGTCAGATCTCGGAAACCTTCCCACTTTGTTCCTGGCTTCATCATTCGAAGTACAGTATCAGCTCTGTTCACTTTTTAATTTTTTTTTTTTTGTAATGCAACTCAGCTTCCCACCAAGGGACAACATCAAATAGCAGAAGTCCTTACTCAAGGAAAAAAACCAACAGCAACAAACCTTGAGAGCAGCTTCAAAAGTAGTGAGTGTACAGGCAGAGAGTGGGAGGACTGTATAATCTTCCCAGGCGTTAACAATGCATACAGCTGACTTCAGCAGAGATGTGCAAACTGGTATCAACCAAGCTCTTGCATCTTGCTCTTCGGTGGGTTTTTTTGCACAGCAGATTCCCAT